>NW_023607024.1:0-60001 GCF_013339745.2 Dermacentor silvarum | reverse complement strand
AGAGATGAGTTATAATTCATATTAATGCCTCAAGGGAGACCACGCCTGTTTCAAACAATGTGAGGAATCTTTTTAGCTGTATTTTATCTTATTGTCTGCTCTGATTGGCTGTCAGTTCTTTAAGCTGAAATGATAAATTACAGCACTGTGGTTGCCACTTCACCCTTGACGTAAGCTTCCAATGGGTCTCACCAGGGGGCAATCCGAATGGTGGTGGGGGTAGCCCAAATGGAGGTGGCAAGCCAAATGCTGGAGCAGGCACAGCCAAAGGCGGCTGAACCAGCGCTGACAAAGAGCCAGGGTTGGGAGGCGGCACCCCTTTGGGAGGCTCTTGCTGTGTGGGCTGCTGCTGCTGCTGCTGCTGCTGCTGTTGCTGCTGCTGTTGCTGCTGCTGTTGCTGCTGCTGTTGCTGCTGCTGCTGTTGTTGATGCTGCTGCTGCTGTTGTTGTTGTTGTTGCTGCTGCTGTTGCTGCTGCAGCTGCTGCTGCTGCTGCTGCTGCTGCTGCTGCTGTGTGGTCAACGGCTGTTGTGTGGATGGCTGCTGTTGCTGCTGATTTTGTGCGGGTGCGTCACTGCTGCCACTTGCCGTCGCTGCGCCCATGGGAGTCAGAGTTGTAGTGGTAGCTGTGGCGGTCGTAGTAGGCTCCCCTGCAGACACCCACAAGAATACCAAACAACTCATAAGTGCAAGATCACAGTCACACAGCAAGGTACATTCATTTCATGCTTATATCGCAAAAATCTCGGGAAAAAATGCACTACTCGTATGATGAAGCCTGTTTGTGTGTTGTGAACAACAGTCGCCGACCGATTTTGCGGACATTGCGGGGACTGAAAAATAGTCCGAAAAATCGAACAGTCCAAAAAACTTGTACACAAAAAAAAAAATTATTAGGCTTATAAGCACATAAAACTGCTAACAATGCCCTGCCTCATATTACACTTGGAGGCGATCAGATTTGCTTGGATTCGCACAAGAGTAACGACTCCGTTGGCAAGAGCGTCGCTGTGTAGGCGTTCTTCGTTGGAGGAGATCGCCATGGATATCGAAGAAACCACATTACTTTGCACCACTTGGCTTTCACCAAGGCACAGGAGGCGGCGCCAATCACGCAAATGCAAAGCCACAGAAAGTTGAGACGTCTACGAGACACGCGCTTTATGGATGCACCACCACACCATGTGCAATATTGCGAAATAGCAACCAAAACTTATAAATTAAAAAAAAGAAAACTGATCCCGCATGACGATAGTGCTGATCCCAAAAATAAATTAAACACGAAAAAGCGAAGTGCCTTCCCCAGAGCCTTTTGTCAGCTAAAAAAGAGCGGGCATAGCCTCCGAGATGTGAGGATGGGGCACGCTCTATAGTGACCCATAAAAGAGCGAGGGATTCTGGGATGCGCCGTCTGCTCGCTGTTTCCAGTTTGAGGAAGCGCAGCCACCGGCCCCGCTTCGCCGTTGAAGCCTATTGATTCGCTTGCAGTCCGGTTTTGTCACACACGAAGATTACCCAGTTGCAGGCGCCTAGAAAAACCATGATCGGCTGTTGAGCCGTTGGCTGTTCAAATTCAAGCGTTAAAGGTGAACTCATGTAACTACGGCCTTGCAGCGTCCGTAGCCGAGTCAGCTGTGCACAAGCATCAGAGGCATGGCTGCCACTTCCAAAACTGAACCGTGTAAGGGCCGACACGGAATGATTCCCCAAAATATTTATTCCTGTAACATTAAAAAAAATTAAATTATGGGGTTTTACGTGCCAAAACCATGATCTGATTAGAGGCACGCCGTAGTGGGGGACTCCGGAAATTTTGAGCAGCTGGGGTTCTTTAACGTGCACCTAAATCTAAGTACACGGGTATTTTTGCATTTCGCCCCCATCGAAATGTAGCCGCCGTGGCCGGGATTCTATCCCGATTTCTCAAACATTGACTCAAGCAATAATAACTATTTCAGTACACGCATGCACATATAGAGGTATTATAAAACATGGTTTTATGGTGCAAATTTATACGAGACACAGCGAAATACATACATAATACTCGTAACCAATGAGCCCACCTTAGTTTCCTGAACACAGATAGAGGTAATGCGCAGCCGTAATATGTCGGCGATACGGCCATTTCCCCATCTTGTTGACAAAAAAAGCGAGAACTTCTAACCACGTACCACTTCGAATGAACCTCGAGTTTTGACCAAGAAATGCCATTGACAGCGCGCAGTTTTCAATCATTTTCAGCCCTTCATTTTCTAATTACGCTAGCTGCGCCGTTACTAACGATACCGGTTGCAGCGACGATCACAGGGCAGTATTTACCAGGCTGCTATAGCCATCACCTCAGCACCCAATTTTCTAAGTAATGCTTCTATACACTTGATAAAATGACTGACCCACAGGCAGAGCTCTCAGTGACGGCGCATCCAAGCAGCGGCAAATGTCGTAGAGCTAAACCTGGCAGAAACAAAAAAAGCTGCCGAAACGAAAAGCAGAGTTCGTTTATGAATAAAAGCGTATCCTTGCCTTTATTGGCTCGTCATCGTCGCGCCCGGAGTGAACTGAAACCTAGAAATCAGCTGCATAAATGGTACGACATTGCTAGTCGACAAAGCGGACGGAAAGCTTCGCACGACTGACAGTTGAAACGGTGTAGAAAAACACAAGCGCCGGGCATGCCGCCGATGCCGCCGCGTCGTCCGTCGCACCGGAAGCTGCTACCAGGTGGCGCGCCCCACAATTCCCTGCGATTTCTCATTTTACGGGACACCTATTCATTACATGCATCCCCCAATCTTGGCGGCTATAGAGTGAGCCACTGGAAGCCAAGCCAGCGGGAAATCCAACATGGCGATCTTCAAAATCGGGTAGCGTGGCTTGGAACGACCAATTTAGTCCGGAAAATCAAACTTTCAGGCCTAAATGCGTACAAAAATCAGTCGCAAAAATGCATTAGCTCTATGGGAAACCTGACGGTGCATTTATGAAGTCCAGAATATCTATCAGGTCCGAATTTTTGGAGTCCGGCGACTGTACAGCAAATGACAACAGAAAAGAAGAATTTAAATTTTTTTAACCATGGTGGTGAGCAATAAAGCAATTTAGATAGTGGATGTAGGAATTATGAAGGATCATATTTTCCAGCGCACCTTGGAAGCGAGGGGAGCAGACGCCTTTTTCCCCTCTTCCCGTGCAGGGAGCCAGACAGCTTCTCTCGTGGTGATGCAACCCTCTTGGAAACTGGTTGCAAACGTAATGGTGACGTGTACGTAGAGCCCCGCGCACATTGGACCGAGCCAAGAACAAGGCATGCCGGTCGAGATAAGCGCGACCGGCGAACGCCGGTAAGAGGAGAAGACTGCGAGCCATGATGAAGGAAGGAGCTCAGGTAAACATCTTATTCCCATCCTTTGTCGTGCCCTGCCATTGTTCGCCCCACAATCAACCCCAGCAAACGTCGCGGTCGTAACTAGCCTGCTTCCACATGAATCCTCTGGAGCAATAAACGTTGTTGTGCTTGTTATTCTACCGTGTGTTGTCGTGTTTCTGCTTGTCCTGGTAACGCCGAAACCCGGCTGTGCATCTGAAGGTTTGTGTTGTAATCGGTGATGGTGCTGCGCCATGTTTCTTTGCCACCTAGGCTGATGGTTTTGCAGGACGCTCATCGCTGAAGTCTTCTGAGCAAACTCTTGTCGAGAGAGGAAACGTATTGATTAAAATTCTAGGGATGGGATACAGTGCCTTCTTGCTTCTAGCATCTGGGATGGGATATAGGGATGGGGTATGAAGGGGAGGCTGGGTTTTACATGTTGACCAGTACAAAATGCACCCCACAACTCAGTTGTGTGAGAGCACGTGTCCTTTGCATTACCAGTCACCGACCGATAAATCGGACATCGATAATCCAGACATGCTCAGTTATTCGGACAGATTGGCTGCACTGCCAATGGCCCCGTAGACTTAATGTGTAAAGACTACCGATATTTCGAACAGCCGCCAGCTCTATATTCAATTATATGGACTCCGTCCGTGACTGTAGCGCACGCAGATTCTGCCACAGTTATCTCCTCTGGCAAACCTCGATGAGACATGAAGTATGGCCTCAGAGATATGAGACATCAAGTATGGAATCAGAGATTACACGTAAAATGGGAATCCCTGAGGCCTTGCCTTGGTCGCAGCACTAAACCTCAGATTACAAACGCTGATCTTGGAGGATTTGCCTGAATTGTGAGGTCGCATCAACATCGCGATCATCACATCCTATTCGGGCATCCCAGTGCATGGCCCGCTCTTTCCATTCTGTTTGTTTAGTTGGCGTTCCAGACAGCGCTAAGCTGGCTCCAAGAAGTCTTACTCGTGAAGTTCTTGACAGGACGCGTCAAACGGCACCAACGGTCCCCTCGCAGTCTGACTCCGAATGAGTCTTGAGTGGCAGTCCGAATGATCCCGACTCCGCAACTCAGGAGCCTGAACTGCCGCCTACCACAACGAGCTCAAATGCGGTCATCATTGACGACCTGCTAGGCTGCGGTGTGCCGATTCCTGCCGCCGTTACATTTGAAGACATTGCAGACGTCGACAGTGCAGTGTTGTGTACCGAACTGAACGATGATGTAATAATTGAGCAAGTCCTCCCACCGTCAAACAGCGACTCTAACTGTGCCGTGCAGATCCGACTCGAGCCTTTGCAGTCCTTGCATCAGCATACAGCAACAACAGAAAACCAGCAGAAATATAAACATACATGGTTGCACGTAAGCGGAAGTATGTGCAGCAACAAATCGACCCCTTCTTCTTTGCATAGGGGCATTAAAACGTAAATAAAATTATCTTTTTTGGGCACATTCGTTTTTTCGGACATTCGATAGTTCGGACTTATTTACGTTTCCCGTGAAGTCCAAATTATCGGTCATCGAGTGTACTACCTTTACATCAGAGGTGAAAGTCCAGCCAACGACCACGAAAACAGGCGAGAGAGCCAAATAAAGCTATTAGCTTAAAAAGGAGAAAATTAACATTGCAAAACATGATTACTGTGTAGTTTCTGAGGAATTATAGTTGAGCCCATGTTAACTTTCTCCTTTATTAGGTTAAAGAGGAGAAAGTTAACATGCGCTCAGAAATTACACAGTAATAATGTTTCACAATGTTTATATAACACTTTACAGTCCTATAAGGACAAGAACTTGTGTTCTTACAAAGACTGACTTTAGCTGTCATCACTCCAGTTTTCAGTTTTCACAAGCCATGACACTTACCTCCTTGCATGGTGCTGGTGGGTGGTTTGTCGGTCTGATTCTCTGCAACACCAACAATACTTGACTGTGATGCTGGTGCCGCACTGCCACTTGTCACCATCTGACTTGGTGTCATGGTGCTGCTGGCCAATGTAACCGCTGCAGCTGTCATTGGCAGTGTGGACACTAAAGAAAATGGAGCAAATTGGCAAAGTTCAGCCATGCCAGTCAACACGCTCACATTCAAGTGGTACAGTTGCCATACACAAATGTTGCATAAATAGAAGCACCAGGCATAAATGACTCTTCGAGCTAAACAACTGGCTCATTCACAATAAAATTTTGCACAAAGGTGGCTATCATGCTACATCATGCTACCTAAATACAATATTAGGTGAATAGGTAGACTCAGCCACAAAATATTGCGGGGCACGCGAGCGTGTGGCAAAATGGCCCTCCGCGCCTTCTGGCGGCGCACCCCTGTCGTCAAGACCGACGCTTGCGCGCATGCGCGTCCCTCCGTGACTGCAAGCGTGCATGTTTCCACACTTCCTCCTTGCGTGCCGGCGATATCCGAGTGTAGCCACAAGGCGCCCCGCTCTTGAGATTGGCACTGTGGCAACTTCGATTGGCATTATGGCAGCTTCGTCCCCCAACGCCGTCTTCCAATGATTCCTCGCCACTTTTTCGCTTGGAAAAGTATCTTGCTTATGCATTCTTACGATGACGGTTGCTCTCAATGTGCTCTTCAATAGTTGACTTGCACCGATGGTCAACTGCTCTTGCACAAACTCGGCAAAAAAGTACTCCTGCATCTTCGTTTTTAAAAGCTGGCGTTCTTGTATTCTCGAGCACCTTCTTTGGCTGTCTTCTTGCTCAAATGAGATCCTGTGGAAGCCATCTTGATTACCAACTCTAAAAACGAAGCAAACGGTAAAATGACGCACTTTCTGTTGATGCGCAAACGTTGGATGGATTGACGACTACAGCTACGACTGAGCCCTCTGATTCGGGTGGCGGCTGCGCCGCCTAGCCAATTTTTTATAAGGCTAGAATATTTTAACATGAAATTAAATTTCTTCATCAGTAAAAGATGCTGAGGCAATAGAAACCCTTTTTCCTATTAATTACTAAGAAAATACTACTTTTCCGTCACCTTTGGCAGCTTTCACTTAATCTGTCTTTGTTAAGATGCATAGCGCCATCTTGTGAAAACGACGAGATGCAGCGTTTCGCTGCAGCTTTAACAAGCAACGTTTTTTTCAATTAAAACTTTCGCATTTCCACTAAAAAACATCACTTCCATAATTTTTCGCGGAATCGCGGAAAGCTTGAGCCCCTAGCCTTAACACATCCAGAGGAGTCTTAATTTTCCTGCCAAATAACAATTCACACAGCACTCGGCCTGTCACATCGTGTGGAGTTCTTCTGTACTGGAACAACAATCTAGCAAGCTGGGTTTTGAAGTCACCCAGTGCACTTTTCTTGACTACCACACGCTCTGCTGCTCCACTAAAAGCAGGATGGTACGGAGGCACCAGCATGCGACGTATGCTGTTTCGCTGCAAGACTATGATGTCAGGAAGGCCACGTTGGGAGAAGACAGTCCTGAATACAGAGGTGATAGCATCTGCTGAGGGTGATGGAATTGGGTGAACTTTTACCCACTTGGAAAAAGCATCAACCATCACAAGAAAATAGTGACTAAGAAAAGGACCCCAAAATCAAGCCGCTCTTTTTATTTTTTGCACCACCACAACTCCATGCGCTGAATGCCTACAAGAAAAAAGGTTGCGAAAAAGCAGTTCCAATGTGCGATTCCATTCGTCAACTGAGACACATGACAGTAAGCGCGCCATGCCATTGGCCGCTCTGGCGAGGGGGCCATCTTGCTGATAATGCGCGAATCATTAGCACGCAACAATGGACCTCTTCGATTATCCGTCTCTAACAGTCCCGGACTGTCCGAAAGACTGCATACGCAACACTCATTGGCTGAAAGCACCGTCTCGGGCAGTCCGGAACCGTCAGGAACGGATAATCGAAGAGGCCCAATGTCGAATTCATCACCAAAGATTGGTACAAAATTTTTATTTGGCGGCTGCATTCGGCAGATGCTTGGACGCGACACCATTAGCCCCTTAGCCGTTTCGGGCGAGCACAGCTCGTCTTTGCCAAATTGTCCCAAAACAGTCTTAGACGAGTGTAGCTCGTCCGCTCGAGATATCTCCTTTTAAGCGTTTTGAACGAGACATGTTAGTTTGGGGGCTAGCTAGTGTGTCACCTCGCAGATGGCAGCACTGAGCATGTAATTTCTGTTTTTTCAACCGCCGTTTCACATTTCAGTGGGGGGGAAAATCGTGTTTTTAAAAATGGTGTCCGGTGGAGGCGACGCATGTGTTTCTGGTCTGTCGTCGCGGAAAAGAAGCATTTTGCCGTCGTCCAGACCTTCGGAAAATAATGATTCAGAAACCAAAGTTTACTTCGTTTCTGGAAGCAAAACAATAGCAATGACTTCGAAATTAGCAGTTTAATCAGATGAAGACTGCTCAGAAGAGACTATTGGGAGTGCGCGTCATTGGCGGCATATCAACGTGAAAAACATCCCTACAAAGGCTCCTCGGTTTCTGTTTTTGGGCATCCACAGTAAGCCCTTCAACATAACATTGCCTGATGACTTGATAAAACTTTCCGAACAGCGCTCTTTTTCTGTTTTTATAGTTGATTACCAGCAGGTAGCTGGCCTCCTTTATCATGAGCAATAATAAACTTTAATACCGTATTTATTCGAATCTAGGCCGATAGTTTTTTTCAAATAATCACATACGAAACTCTAGGGTCGGCTTAGATTCGAGGATTTTAAAAAACGCGCCAGTTTTTAACTGAAACTGATAAATATGGTGCATAGTTAGCGCCATCTAGAAAAGTCAGTATCGCAGCCGCTACTAGCCGCGCCAGTAGCCAGCTGAAGTAGACGAGCGACGTCGCCGTTTTGACCTGCGTCGTATCGGTAGTATCGGTATGGTGCAGCATCGGCGCGCGGTGTGGCGTTATCGTAATGGCACCAAATGGGCGATGCCACTATAGTGCCGCTTTCTAAACGAATACTGTATTTACTCGAATCTAACGCGCACTTTCAACACGACCCTAAATCTGCGTCGGCATTTCAAAATGGCCGCCTCGCACGCGCGTCGTGCCTAGCTACCGTAACATGCGGAAGCTTCCTCCGTGTGCTGCAGTACACGTGCTTAGGCAATAGTCTACCGTCTGTCTTCACGTTCTCAGCGTCTGCTCTATCTATCAGCATGACATACCGAGCTCATCATGATGCCGCATTTAAAAGGAAAGTGATCATCTGTGCGGAGACGGACGGAAATCGGGCCGCATCACGGGCGTTCGGAGAATCCGAAACTTGCGAGCGGGACTGGCGCAAACAGAAGGAGAGGATTTTCGCCAGCAAAGCAATGCGGAACGGTTTCAGTGGACCGAAGCAGGACGTAATCTGCGACGATCCACTCCGGCGCTACGATCAGGCTTGGCCCTATCTTGAAAGCAATCTGCGACTGGTAAAGTCCGCCGCGCACCGTATTTTCGCCGCGTTGAAGCGAGAGGCATGCTAGCACGAAGGCGCGCTTCGTCTCCAGCGTTTTGACAGTTCGTTTCCGCGGTCAACGAGCGAGGTGTGTTCATGTTTGCTTGAGCGCACGTGACACCGTGCTTGTTAATAGCGGTCTACTAATTTGCTACCGCATTCGATGCATCGCCTTTCGGGCGAAACTGCGACTTTTTTTATTCATCGCAACATCAGTGCATTGGAAGGAAATCTATTTTTCCTAATTTTTCCTCGCGGAAAACGGGTGCGCGTTACAATCGAGGAAGCATGAGAATCGAGTAAATGCGGTAGTTGTGCTAGCCGTAGAGGCATCGTCAAACGTTCAAACCGGGCGGAACTTCGGCATCGGTCTGTTGTTGGAGGGGGCCACGGGAGATGGTTTTTGCGTGCGCCGCAACGTGCGCTCCTTCCAAAAATGCAGCATCTCTAATGCGCTGGATGGTACTGAATATAGCGCACTGTTTGAAGATGTCAGCAGTAAGGAAGATAGCGACAAGGCTAGCAGCGATGGTGACATAGAATGAGCTCGGCATGTTCAAATTTAATAAATAGTGTTTCATTTTGCGAATGCTGTCCTCGCTTTTTCGTTCAGCCTACATTCGAGGTAAGTTTTTTTTTTTTTCGGATTTCGAACTTTTGGGGGGTCGGCTTAGAATCGGAGTCGGCCTAGATACGAGTAAATACGGTACGCTAATTTGACTTAATATGCGCCTGAAATTTTTTTTCAACGCCGAAAACTTGCTTTGTAGAAGAAAAATATTCCATATCATTTTTTTTAAATAGGCAGCATGGGCATAGAAATTGTCAAAATAATAAAACGGTTAAGGGGTTAAGCTGCAGCCTGCCATTTTGCAGAAGAATGAGAAGGAAGCTCAAGAAAAGCTACAAGAGCTTGCTTCAACGCTGGCTACCAAGCGCAAATCAAATTTTCTCACTTGAGCTGAGGACACCGTGACTGCCTCGGACGTGATGGAGACGCGCTTCATTATTGTGAACCTCAACTGCTGTCATACATAAAGTGCAAGGGGTTTGGCGGTGATGCAACAGTGGGTAAAGGCGAACGTGATTATGGCCTCGCCATAAAGATGGTTATCAAGTGCGTGATCTGGGGTGATGTTGCATAGGCAGCCGTGGAGTTCACCGCGCATGAACGGCAGCCTAGCATGAAACACTAAAGCGGCAATTTTTTGTTGCGGCTTGTAGCTGAATCTGTAGACCACACAGGGGTGGGAGTGCATTTTTTATTTAGGCCTCTGAAAAATTTTCATTTCACTTTAAACAGGAGCATCAAGTGGCCATGTTTGCAATATGCAATTCAAATTGCTACAGGGTAACTAAAAATTATATCAAAAACGTACTAAGTGGTGGACCAGCCAGTTTAAGAATTGGAGCAATTTTCGGAGCAGGAAAAAATGTGTTCTCTAGCAAGTTAGAATTAGCCACATTAGCATTTTGTAGCAGTTCTGTAGCACAAAATTTTGCGTTTTGGATCAGTTGGAGTATAAGAAAAGCAAGTGCATGACATTTGGTGCAGCTTATTACTATGTACTACACAATTGTTAAGTACTTCTTTACAGAAAATGGACACATGAAATGACTAACGCAGCCATTTAGCTCCCATGCCCAGAGCAGAAAACGTTGCAAACAGACTATTTGCCTATTTAAATAGTACATGTAGACTACTGAGAATAGTTTTATGCAATCTGACATAATACAAAAGAGACTAGAAATGCAGAAAAACAATTTTGTGCAACAACAATGCCTAGGCGCAGGCTCGAGGAGTCGACACTTGATGTGCTTAGTCGCGCAGTCCCAAGTGCCGATGCACGAAATGCCTAGCCGCAGGCTCGAGGAGTCGACGCTCGATGTGCTTAGTCACGAATTCTGAAACATCGAGTGCTGAAAGACTTAACTGCGTGTCCGATCGAGGATTCCGTGCGCGAAGCTTGGTCGCGAAGTCCGCGTCGCCAATGCTCAGAATGCTTAGCCGCGGGTCTGTCCACAAATGGAGGGAACGGCCGCGCTACTGCGATGTCCGCGTAGTGCCCAAGACAAAGTTGGCGCTTTGGCGCACTTCGGTGGGCGCAGCAAGGCGCAGACAAGCAGAATTGTAGCAAAATGGTGCAAATGGCGCAGTTGGACCACCGCTGCGTACTCCTACCCCTGTGTGCCTTATGCTTTGTAGTTTCTAGACATGTGCCATTAGTAACCCTCTGAAAAGTAGTTTTTCTGTTGTACCTACAAACGATAGTTGTAGGTACAATAGTTGTTGTATTGTACCTACGAAAGATAGTTGATTAATTTTAATTATCTGCAAAATTAATTAAGCTACAGAAAACGTAATCGCATTTTTAAATCAGAATGGAAAACTGAACCAAATTACCAAGTTTTGTCAAATTCACTAAAAAACTAAAAAAAAAGAAAAAAAATATTCCAAACCAGAATGTGGTGCAACAGCCAAAATTGGATTTGGAGCAGGAAAATCTTGCTTTTGGAGCAGGTTAAGGGGAAAAAAAACACCGTTTTGGAGCAGTTTCACAAAGAACGCTTACTCATAAAACGCCATAAAATTCACCCCGCATAATAAATGCACCCAACTTTGCATTTGATTTCTGAGGGGGAAAAAAAAGTATGTTCATTACGCAAGCATATACGGCAATTCATATTAGCAGCATAGGTGAGGGCAGGGCACGATCGGAGATCGTTGTTCGGAGCGCGCATTGTTTCGCCGTGCACAGTTGACCTAGCCGCGCCCGGCAGAATTGAACGCGCGCTCTGAACAACAACCTTGATTGCACCTCAGCAGTGCACTGCACGCAACGTTTTCCGCCAAACACGTGGAAAGTACACGTGCATTTCTTCGCAAGTGGTTCCCTTTCGCTCTTTTTTTTCTGACGATATGTTGCGACGTTCCGGCGGTAGTCGAAACATGCAGCGACTGACAATCTTTTGACATTTCGGCAGTGTACAGTGAAAATCGGCACCATTTCATTACCGCGGTGCCTGTTGCCGCGTGGAACCGAACCCTTGCTAGTTTTGTGCATTGAGTCGCCTACAAAGCTCACGCCGTCAGTGCCGCGTCGCTTGCTGTACCGTACAAGAGAGTTTCCCGTGGAGTACCCACTCCGCTCGTGACCGCGTGCACAGATACAGCGAGGATCTTGTTGAGTCAACGCGGCAATGGCGAACTTCTTTCATTACTGCAAGCAACGCGCACTCCGCATCTCCAGGAGATTTTACTGCATATACAACACGCCGCATTGCAACCAGCAGCGAAAATATTCTTCACCGCCCACCACCAAAAACGCCGTCTCGTCTGGGCACTCCAGTTTGGATCTCGTCTGCGCTACTGGTACTGTAATGGCGTGTCAAGCTGCAAGTTGCCAACGCGGCCTTTATTTCCCGATAAAACTAGCGTAACCGCGAAATTTCGCGTCCGGTAGGGCGTTTTGGCGCAGCGTGGCGCAATTTTAACGTGTATCGCGGTTTTGGCGCAGCTCAGCGCAAAAATACGAAATTGTATGAAAATGGCGCAATTGGCGCAGCTGTTGCACCCCTGTTAACAAAATTGGCGATCGAAAGAATTTTTTTGCTGCAAATATGACTTCTCTATATCAAGGTTTGACTGCATCTACTACATTTTGTTCAATCTATTATCTACTGTTTTGAGAGCAAGTCCAATTATAACAAATTTTGTGCAATGATGGTGTTCACAGTATCCAGGCTCAACTAATATATAACCCGCACCCAGACTTTGTTCTTAAAGTTTGGTATGATGTATCTGCAGAAACATGTTATTACTAATGAAGAGTCGGAGAAAAAAACAAGTTACCGAAAGGAAAGAATAAAGGAACCCTTACCTGGCACAGCATTAGTACCAAGAGCTCCACCAGGGGCAACTCCCGCAGCAGCTGCCATGCTCTCAATCTGCTCTTGACTTAGCACTTTGATACCAGGTCCCTCTGGCTTATTCCAGGCAGATTCCCTAGTGCGGGCATTATAGTAGTATGCCTGCGCAAATGATCCAATGCAGCTCAGGCTTAACAACAAAAGTCAGACACAAGCTCTTACAATGGCAAGCACAACACTTTTTTTCAGCTATAAAGTGTTTAATAAAATTCACCAGACACACTTAAGACTGCTCATGTGTGGTAATGCGAAAGCATTATAGTCATTAGGTGAGACGATGCTGTTGCGCGAGAGGCAGCGGGTCATTTTATACACTCATGACATGGTGTGGCACCTCTTCCCCATTGGCTGCGCCGTCACATACCCAATGACACATGCACTAGGGCACACCTTTAGTCAGCCAGATGGCTGCGACATGATGTGTGCAACGACGCACACACTAGACGCACACACTAGATGCACACACTAGGCACACCTTTAGTCAGCCAGACTAAAGCAACCAGGGGAAGCATGGCACCTGGAGGCCCGGGTTTGATACCCACCTGGACAAAAATGTACCAAAGGTTTTTTTTCAAAGCCATTAATTTACTTTGTTTATAGGAACCTCCCTGAGAAAGTTGACATCAATCCGATCATTTTTTACACGTTTTTACTCTTTACACCGTTAGCCATTTTTGGTACTATTGCTTGGTCACGCCGCCGCTGCCGCCAGATTTTCGCGCGATGGGACACATCATGCTTTCACATTAAAACAGTATTTGAAACATCAAGGAACTTACAGTAGAGTCCACAATCGTTACAACAGATCCACATACAATCTACTTCCAGATATAACAAACCATACCTCTCACTAACTTTGGTCGGCCTATTTGACTGCTGCTAACATACTCCGCCTTTACTTTTCAATGTCTTTGTACTGGCTTTACTTAACAAGGATCACATTCAGGCCATGTTGATGTGACATGTTTGATATAGTATTTTAGCACAAATACTTTTTCACACAGACATAGGAAGGGACTCACACAGGTGCTACAGTTAAACCTGCTTATAACGAACCTCCATATAACGAATTCCTGGATATAACGAAGTTTTTCTATTCCCCGCCGTTACTCCATAGAAGCACATGTATTTGAGACCTCCAACGTAACAAAGTGGCAGCGGGAGACCCCCTCGATATAACGAATTTTCCCCTCCGACAACCCTAGAGATTTCGCCCCAAATTTTGTCATTTTTGCGCGAGCAGCAACCGGAAGCCCTTTTCCGCCGCGACGAAATGCGAAGTGAGCGCACGTGTGCGTGCTTGCGTGTGCGAGGCGGGCCTGCATCCCTCGACCCGGCGATCTTGCCGCCGCGGGCGTGACCTTTCCCCCTCCCTTCATTCAAATCTGATCCTACCGCTTGCTGCAGCTGGCCTAGCCCGCCAAGCCGGCACTCTCTCCTTTTCCAGTTGATGTTGCCGACGCGCTGGTACACGCTGTGACATACCACACTCGATGAGCACGGACACGCGCTGTCAAACGCTGGCGGCGTGTGGAAGCGCCGCTGGAGAAGCGAGCGAAGTGACCTTCGTGCTGTTGTCTATCGCTTCAACGCAAACTGAGCGCCATCGTCAAGCCACCAAGCCAAGCGACATGAAAAGTTCAAATGGCCGCTTGGGCCGGCGCAGGGTGGCAGTTCGCAACGTATGATGCGGGAACAGTCCCAGAGTTGCGACGCAACAGCGGGGTTACCAATGCATTGGCTTCTATGGGAGCTGTGCTGGGACAGGCCAAAAACGACGTAACAGCCAGGAAAACGCAGCTCCTGGGAACGTAACAGTGGGGTTCTACTGTAACACTATACGACGCTACGACGCCATCGTGACGCTCGCTCTTCGTTTCCGATGCCTCGCGCTTGTGCGAAACGACACGCGTCCACGCATCCGGTACCTGGTGTGACATTCCAAGGATGAGTGCTTCGACGAAAACGGAAAACGGGTGCGCGTTACAATTGAGGGCGAGTTAGAATCGAGTAAATACGATAAGCGTTTCTTTTTCGAATTTTCGTGCCGAACCTGCATATAATGAAATCCTCTTTATAACAAAGTTTTTCGGGAATTTTTCAATTTCGTTATATCCAGGTTTAACTGTATTTTAAAAATTCTTTTTAAACTGAACGTGCAATGTTTTGACACCTTTGTGGGTGGCATCGTCCGTACACAAACGGTCCAACAGAGTGAATATATCCTATTTATCTACGAAATCTATCTATCTACAGTGTAGACCGCTTATAACGTAAGTCATTGGAGTCACAAATATCCACACATAAGCAGTACTGCACTATAACCAAAACAACATTTTTCAATGGCTGCACACGTGCAAAACATGTAGACAAAGCAGCCGTGCATACCCAAGAATCGACGCATATGACTGGGATGCTTCCATCCATTTATCTCATTATGCCGTTACACATTTCACGTTTACCCAGTGAACTAACATGTTTGATAGCTTGGGCCGCTAGGTACAAGCTCTTGGTTGTGTACCGTCGTGATCGCTGCATCGCCGTGATTCGCCAGCTTGGTCATTAAATTTACAAACAGTAAAAGGTTAACATCCGAGGCCCCGTGGCCTTCACATGAAGCAGGCAAAGAAGAAAAAAAGAAAGAAGAGGAACGTAAGTTTTTAACAAATTTTTCAGATTTGCTAGGTTATTTGGACTTTCCCACGGCACTGCCAACAACTACCAATCTGCATACACGCAATGTACAAAATGTGGTGAGCACGAACCAAGAGTGTTGCTCATGCCCTTATTTTTGTTGTTGAGCTGGTTCCTCCGCTTTCCAAGTGCTGTACAGCCACTGCAAGACGTTTCGTTGACTCGGCACTAGACCGCAACATTGGTCACCAACTTCCGACAAAGCGCACTCAGTAGGCCTAGCCGGTGGCTTTGACGGGTGCATGATCGGGCAGACATTTATAGGCACTTTTTTAGTTTCCAAACTCCTTATCTCGTCTATGGGTAGCAGGGCAGGGGGCCCGCTGCAGTTCCTGCCATCGTAGCATTGGGGTCGACCTTTGCGCCAAGCATGCGAGCGTCGTCTGCTATAGCCTGGCACGTCATTTGTTGAGGCACTCGTCCTTTGCATGGGGCTTGCTGCTTAAAGGAGCCACCTTGTTCCACAACTTCTTACTCTCTAAGATACGAAGAACCTAACTGGGAGGCTAGGTACACAAGCTGTGTCTCGTTGAAGTATGAATCAAAGTGGTGTGTTCTGTGAGCGTTTTCCTTTTAAGTAAAATGTGGTATACAAGTTGCATAAACATGGATAAAGTGTCTCAGAAAGGCTGGCCTTTCTACTCAAATAAAATGAAAGCCATTTCCGGGAGAGATTTTAGACGGAGCCCGCGCATGAACATTGTGCTGTGGATAAACACCTCATCTTGCTGTGAAATAAAGCAGTTGAAACTGGGCCTTTGTAGTCACGTAGTCACACACAGCTATCATTATTTGCGGCATAACTGGCTGCACATCAGAAGCAATATATCATCGCTATCCATGGGCAGAACGGCTTCACTGCATTTAGTTAGAGAGCTCCAAGCTCACATACTTTTCGTGCACTTCTGTTTAGAAATGTCCTCGATGAATGCAACATTTTTCCAACTTACATGCACAGTTATAAGCAGCTATTTTCTGTTCAAAACACGGCAATGAGTTAAAGGCAGAAATGCCCCTTTAGTACCAGGTCAGCAAGCGACTCTCTCTGTCGCCAGCTATACCATCGCACTGCATGCGCACCCTTTTCCTCTATGCTGCAGGTGGGTGCGCACTCATGCCTTTTGTGCCGAGCGAGCGAGCAAGCAACCCTCTCCGTCGGCGCACTTTGTCTCCATGCTGCGCCCACACATAATCAGGAACGAGCGGCGCTGCCATGCACTGCAGCTGCGGCGGTGTGGAAGTAGTGTACAACGAAACAGACAAACGTCCCTTTGCACCACGTTCCGCTTGCCCGGTTTGCCTAAAGTCACCCAAACCAAGATGCACTACCGTTCGATGCACACATGCATCGCCCAGTGCAGGCTTTGTAAATGCGTGGTTTGTAGATCGCTTCTGTATGCATGCCTCCCATACAGAAGAAAATGGCACCACCAGTCTTTGGACGAAAACATCTGAACTTAGAACAAAAAGTTCTTTTGATACACAAGGTAGAAAAGGGGCAACCGGCAGAAATGTGAAATCGCACAACAATTCACCATATCAAGTTCAACATTGTCAACTATACTGATGAACAAGGAAGCCGTAAAGGATGGCTTCGAGAAGAGCTTCTCAGTCAAAGGAAAGCGCAAACATGTTTCCAAGTATCCTGAAGTGGAGATTGCGCTTCTCGAGTGGCTGAAAAACACAAGTACAAACCCCGTGAATGGACCTGCATTGACTGCAAACGCCGAAGCTTACCCCCTACAAATGGGCTAGCAAGATTTTAAATGCAGCAACAGCTAGCTTGAACACTTTACGGCGTTAACAACCAAGACATTAACAACCTAGACAAGGCTGCATTCTATAAATTGTTGCCGAAGCACACATACTCTACACCAGGAGGATCCTCATCGAGGGGCAAACAAAGCAAGCAGGGTGTCACTGTGCTGTTCAGTGCAAATTCGAAGGCTGAGGACAAACTTCCTCTGTTGATACAGAAGCCGCTAAAGACTGCATATACAGTAGAATCTCAACAATCCGAATCTCTTAGGATGGCACAACTCACATCACCCAAAAGCGTTAAAAAATCAAGAAATAAAGGGTGACGAAGCAATGACATGGCTCACTTGCTCCAATTTTATCTTTTCATTTACCTACTTTCTGGCCTCAATCCTAAGGCCTTCCTTTATATTAGGGCAAAATATTTGGAAAGAATACGCAGCGGAATTTTGAAAAATTGCACTGTTTTAGTGCGTTGTCATCTAAATTGAAAATTAGGCTTCAGGAGGCGCTATCGCACCGCTGATCACACGTGTGCGGCTTTCTGTAGACGCAGCACCGCCATCTTGGTATCACCGTAAGGACAAGAGATCGGAGATTCAGATAGATGCAGTGCTGTATTTTTTCATGCAGAAATAAACACAAGAAAAGCATGTGCAAGAAGGGAATACTGGCGTCACGATTCGTTACTGTAGACACGTGGCGCACAGGGAGCCCTTCTATTGGCTAATGAATCACTGGCGCCCTTGTTTCTCGCACACTTTGGCAGCAGCAAGCTGCGCACTTAGCATGTTCCAAGGGTGACAATTCAAGATCAGCCTGGTTATCTTGAGTTTATTTCGTTGCTGCGTCCTAGCTGCTGCCTGGTGGTGATAAGGACATGATTTGAGCAAGATAAAAGAATCTGATAACTTTGCAGCGGCGAAGCTACATCGTATTGTGGAATCTGACGTGTGCAAAGACAAATTTTCGAATAGTCATTAGGCACTGAAGATGACGGAAGGCATGGAATACAGAGATAAGGCTACTACCCATGGATGCGAATGCCACCAATCTTGCCGACGCGGCAAGACTTGGTCGCATGTGATTGCCGGCTCCCGGTAAAGTTACAGGGTTCCTGAAAATGGCCGATTGGTTGTATAATACACACAAAGCAAAAGCTTTTTTTTGGGGGGGGGAAGACATGTGAGGATAGAATCAAGGCAAAGGGACGTAGGTCACCCTGTTAACAGGAATGTGCGACCGGTGCATCAGCACCGCAGCTTTGCCAACCTGGCAATAGCCGGTATTTGGCACTACCATTGCACCAGGCACTCCTTGCTGGCTCCACCAGAAATTGTACGGTGGCTCAATTTGTCAAATCATTCGCTGTGCCATGAAAAGCGGTTCGTAACATTAGAAAGTGTGCACATCGTAAACTAATGAACTTGGACCGGAACTTTTGAAAAATTCAGATCACACGGAAATTCGTATCGCGTGTGATCTTATCATTGAGATTCTACTGTATAAAAAAATAAACGTGCCTCCAGGATTGAAAGTCCCGAGGCAAAGCAATGTCATGCACTTTTTGCTGTTGACAACTGTCCTAGTCATGAGACGATTGGCAATCTTGAAGTGATCACTTTGGAGTTTCTGCCAGCGAACACAGCCACGATATTGCAGCCTATGGATCAGGGATTTATGGAGCCCATACGCAAGCTATACTGCAGGAGCCTACTAACCATGCTCATCACATATGATGACTACAAGGACTACAACATCGACTTGCTTGCTGCCATACATTTGCTAAAACATTCATGGAAAGAGCTGGCACCTGCAAAGATTGTAAACCATTTTGTGCATTCCAGGTTTTTCCTGGCCGCACGCAGGCGAACTTGATGATAATCACCAGGTTTGCGATGATCTCTACAAAGCTGTGCGCACAGAATCATTGGCAGAGACGGAAGGCAACTTTTACTCATTCGCATTGGCTGACGCTGACGTTCCCATCATCGCCCCAGCTACAGATCCCGAAATAGTAGCCTTGTTTCTGGATTGGCCCGGCGAGGACGAATAACCTCGTGACATACCAACAGCGGCACAGACACAGGAGAGCCTTGGTCTGTTTCAAATCAAAGTCGAATGCATGGGCAGCAACTACAACCTCATGTAGTGCCTGAACAAACTAAAGCAGGCACTACTTGTGCCCAGCAGAAACACCTTAATAAAGGTTTACTTTTTTGCACCTTAATAAAGGTTTACTTCATTGAATATTTCACAGCTATACCAGTGTCACACAGCCACGCTTGATCGCTAACAAGCCCAATCGAAAAACTCGACCTTGATTAGCTCTTTCACACAGCTTGTGCAAAGTAGCTACAGTAGAAGGAGCTACAGTGTTACGTTTTTCACGGGACCGTAAAAAAAAAAACGTAGGAGCTGGGAAACGCAAGAGCCGAGAATAAGAAAAAAATTGAGAAATGAGAGTAGTGTTGAACTGCACACAATATTATTTAAATTCTTACGTGTGAAAAAAAAAAAAAAAAGTCGTAGTTTCGTCCGAAAGCCGAAGCATAGATTGCGATAGCAAATTAGTAGACAACTATACAATGTAAGGATAGTAGTTTTATCATCCGTATAAACTTGTAAACAGTCGATTATTAGCTATATTAACAAGCATGCATACCTGCCAACCTCGCAACATGAAATTTCGGAAGACCGCCACGCGCGGGGGGGGGGGGGGGGAGGTATCAGGAAAGTTTTCAGCCCCCCCCCCACCTTCTGCGCTAGCACACCTTCCCGCTTTTCTCCCTTGTGCGCGATTCGGCTCACCGTCGCAGGCTTTCCCTCGCACATACAGCATACGGCTCGCGGGAACGATGTTATCGCCCTTGGACTTCATACGGAACATCCCGGCAGCCACGACAGCAGAAATGCGCCTGGAGTGGAAATATATGGCACTCATATGCTTGCGCGTGACCCGCGTTCACCGAGTGAAATGTCACTGTAATGTTTTTTTTTAATCGCTTACCGAACGAACAGCTGCGTCTTATACACCGGTGCATTTTGTATACATCTTTTTCCGGAAAAACTGCCGTTCTGAAGGGGGGGGTTCGTCTTATACAAACGTAGGAGTAATAGACCGGAAAATACGGGACTTATTCTTGGCTTTTGAAAGTGCCATCGATCGTTCCAACTAAACTCGGGGAAACAAAGAGTAGTTCGGCATTTGCACTTCACTCGACAACCTGACAAAGCCAACTGAAGCCTAGTGCACTCACTGTCATATAATGACTTGATTGCTAAAAACGCTCCACCCAACTTGAGACAAGCCAATCCGGAAAATACAATATGGTAGTGCCTGTCGGCTGCTCGTGTTCGTGGTGGTGCCGGCGGTCGCTACCACGATTCGCGGTGTACGCTGGTGACGAACTGCTCCCGCGTCGCTTTTTCTCATGGTTACGTATATTACAGGCCGTAAAGGAAAAAAAAAAGTGGTGGCCACTTTTCGGGAGATTTGAGGTCGCGTCCGTACAATCGGGAGATGCGAGAAAAATTCGGGAGAGTTGGGGTATGAGCATGGTGTCAGCGCCCACAGGCAAACATGAACACATCACACTCGATGAGCGCCGACACGCGCTGTGAAATGCTGGCGTGAGGAAGCGCCGCTGCAGCAGCAAGCGAAGTGACCATCGTGCTGTTGTCTATCGCTTCAACGCAAATTGAGCGCCGAGAACACACAGCACACACAAAGCTACGTGCCGCCGATGCACCTACACCGCCTAGACTCTGCCCCCAACACAGATTGCTTTCAAGATACGGCCCACGCGACCGCACGCCACCACGAAGTACATAGTTAATGCCAGAGTAGGGTGGCTAGCCAGAGTACAACGATGCCCGCTATCCCTCCCTCCCTCTCACCCCCTCGCCAGTGCCTCGAGCACAACGGAAGAAGGCGCGCTCCCTCCCTGCTTTTCTTTCTTGCGCGCGCGAGATTTAGAGGCGGTCGTCGGCTCCCCACGCACGCTTTCACTCGCACATACAGACGGCGTTATCGCCTTTGGACTTTATACGGAACATCTATGGGCCAAAACTAATTTTCGGGCCACAACGCGTCATAGACAGCCCCTTTAGATAGCAAATATGGATCTCACAGGCCATACTTTAGCTGGCGGGAACTGGAAATACGTCATAGGTGTCGCCCCCGGCACTTTGGGCGGCCAATGCCATCATCAAGCCACCAAGCCAAGCGACATGAAAAGTCAAAATGGCCACTCGAGCCGGCGCGGGGTGGCAGTTCGCAACGTATGACGCGGGAACGGTCCCACAGTTGCGACGCAACAGTGGGGTTGCCAATGCATTGATTGGGTTCTATGGGAGCTGTGCCGGGACTGGCCGAAAACGACGTAACAGCCAGGAAAACACACCACCCGGGAATGTAACAGCGGGGTTCTACTGTAATCATTGTTGGTCAGATTACAGTAAAATCCCCGGTGATACGATCACGGCTGGTACAAATTTCGGTGTGATACAAATTTGTAACATTCCCCGGCCGAAATACATTGCTCTCAGGGTTCTCCCCACGGTGGGCGGCAGTGGTTTTGCAGCCCACCACTCCGGCCGACCGCCCACCTCTATGACCATCCGCCCACCACCACTCACCTCTCGGGCTCCACGTTTTCTGTACTCAGGGACAACTTTCTGTGCCTATGCAGTGGAAGCTACAAGCGCGAGGGGACGGCTTCCACAAGCGCGCTGTTACAGGCAAGCATGGACGCCGTCGAGAAGCAGTCGCACACACTCGCAAGCCAGAAACAAAGGCCGAGAAGCTGGCAGTAAACGAGGATGCTCGCGGTACTAGACCTCGGCAAGTGCGACTACGTGGCGCAACAGAAAGATGCGCACGCAGCAAGAAGGGCAAAATGTAGTCGCAGTTTTGCCCGAAAGCATCGATTGCAATAGCAAACTAGTGTACAGCTATACGAAGTAAGGATAGTTGTTTTATCAGCCGTGTAAACTTTATTGTGTAAACCATGTGAATTGTGTGTATGTAAACCATGTTTTATCAGCTGTGTGCACACATAGGCATACTAACTAAATTAACAAGCATGGTGTCATGCGCACACATGCAAACATGAACGCATCTCACTCGATGACCGCAGAAACTTGCTGTGAAAACACTGTAGTGAGTAAGCGCGGCAGTAGCAGCAGGCAAATTACCCTCTGTCCCGCTGCTCGCATCAACGCGAACTATGCCGCGAAAACACAGCGCAGGGAGGAAAGACTCTGCCCCCGCCGCAGATGGCCTTCAAAATAGAGCCAGTCGGCCGGGAGCGCGGAGCGTAGTAGACAGCTTCCCCCCTCCCTACCCTACCCTACCCTCCTCCCGCCTTCCCACGCGGTGCCGCCGCACGGCCGCAGTAAAGCACGGCCCCTCCACCTGCCCCACCCTCCTCCTGAAGCCTTCTGGCCCGGCAGGAGCACGCGGCCACAGTAAAGCGAGGCCCCTCCACCTCCCTACCCTCCCCTCGGAGCCTTGAGGCCCGGCGGGCGCACGTGCGGAGTAACCCCCCACCTCCTACCGGAGCGTTGCGCGCGAATGGAAGATGGTGTTTCGTTCCTGCTTCCCGTCCTTGCGTGCGCCAGATAGAGCAGCGATCGCCGGTTTACCCTCGCCTGCTTTCACTCCCACATAGAGCATATGGCGGGCGGCGGCGATTTTATCGCCCGTGGACTTTATTGGGAACCTAATAACGATGGCAGAAATATGCCTTGAGTGTCCATATAATAGCTAGCACAATAATAAAAAAAAAGAGAAAGTCCCCTCCCCTATGTTTTTTTTTTCCTCCGGCGCTCCCAACCAATTAGATAAGGCGACCTTGAGTTTTCAATAATATGGCTGATTTCAACAGCACCCCCGTAAGCTGCATTTGCAGAAATAAACTCTCTTGCATTGTTGCCTTGTGTGATTGCGCTCGAACGTCTGTTGTGTTGTCAATAAGTGTGTGCCTGTGCCCCCCCGTCCTCAAATGTCCATCTCTCAAAATTTTCAGGGGAGAACCCTGAAATGTGCTCTTAATACGTTAATACGGAAAACATCGGCTGTTACTAACGCGTTGCCGCGCTGCTGCGGATCGTACGAACGCGTGAGCAACAGCGGCAGCGGGGGCGGCCGAGGCAGCGGAGCTACCAGTACAGACAAGCCGGCACAGCGGGATCTGGGCGGGCTCCATAGTCGCCAAGCAACCGGCTACATCACGTGGCTGCGCAATCTCTCATTGGTCCTTACGTCGAGCAGACCGGACCAGATCACAGCCTAGCTGATGCTTTGACGAGCGAGAAAGAAGACGGGGTCGCTGCAGCAACGACGACCACGGCAGCAGCCACGACGGCCAAAACGCTCCCTGCACTCGACGTGCTGAGATGTTCAGTGGCATGCGAAAGCATTTGTGAGATCACGCATGCGCACTTTTACGCCTTGTAGAAGGCGATTGTGGACGGTTTGGGCAAGAAGAAAATGCACACGGATAGTAGAACCCCGTTGATACACTTTTTAAGGGACCGCTGAAAAAAAAAAGTCGCAGTTTCGAAAGGCGAGGCAACGATTGCGATAGCAATTAGTAGACAGCTGTACGAAGTAAGGATAGTAGTTTTATCGGCCGTATAAACTTGTAAACATTCGCTTACTAACTAAATTAACAAACACGGTGTCACGCGCGTACAGGTAAACACGAACCCATTGCGCTCGATGACCGTGGGAGTTCACCGAGTAAGGAAGCGCGGCAGCAGCGGCTGTCTCTCGCTTCAAAACGAACTAAACGTTGAAAGCACAGCGCATACTAAGGTATCCGTAACTAGGCACACTTTGTCAACATCGCAGATCGTTTTGAAGATGAGGCCCGCGCGGGCATGCACTTTGCGCACATTGCAGATCCCTTTCAAGCAGTGTTGTACGAAATGGCGTTCCTTAAAAATAAGAAAAAAGTTTGTCAAAGCAGGGTCTCCCCTTAAGGGTCAACGTTCCATTAAGGGTCGGTGGAACTGTAACGGTAACTCGTTACGTTTATGAAGGAACGGCAGAGGGAACGGCGTTCCTTCTGTAAACATTCCATGGCATTGAACAGACGCATGGACGTACGCAGCACGTCATGCAGGGCGGATGGGCGGCCACATGAGGCGCAAAGAACTACCGCTTGTCTGTCACATGACTGTGGGGAATTTATTTTCGTGAGATCTTTGTTGTATGTTTCTAGTGCTAAGCTTCAAGATTGCCACATGACGCTCCCTCCTGTAGTTTCTTTCCTCCATGCCGGCGTGCCCGCCTGCCGCAAGGGAACGTACCATGACGTCAGGATCGCAGCGCCACTCGAGGGACTTCGCAGTGGATGGAATGTTTCCAGTCCTCACGGCGCACCGAACCCTTCCAGCCGAGGCACAGGATGAGCTGTCGCGGTACTTGCTGGTACCGGTTGACTACCCGCTGTCGCCGATGAAGAACTTCGAGGGAGTGAACCAACCTTTCCTCAAGTACAACACGGCAGTACCCTCAAGCGCTTCGGTGGAACGGCTCTTCAACATTGCAACGAAGTAGTAACAAAAATATTAAAATTAATTAATTAATTAAATTGTGGGGTTTTACGTGCCAAAACCACGATCTGATTATGAGGCACGCCGTAGTGGGGGACTCCGGAAATTTGGACCACCTGGTATTACCAGCCCTTCCCCTGTCGAGAAAATTGGGGTAAGCGAAGCTTGTGGCAAGACGACGCTATTGCACGCGTGCGCGCATATCCAATGCGGACATGCGCCCCGCGTTATTTTATTATTGTTAATCGTGACGAGCATGTCATGTTATTGATGTCATGGCATATCAGTCATGTTAGTCATACATTTTTACCATTCCATGTCAATTTTGGTACGCCAAGCGAACGAGACACGTGTTTCTAACACGTTTTCGATAGGATTTTAGCTTGACACAACTACCACCACCATCGCCAACACTTGTGAGGCAATACAACTTCGCTTGAAAAACAGATTCGTCTGTCAGGCACCAACATCGAGATGTAACTCTTGCTGAGTTCAAACAAGGGACTTAACTAAGTTGCGAATATGTATTCTGGAAATTTCTTTTTCCCACTCCTACTGCAATATTGAATTAGCATTCATTAAATGCCTATGTATTATTTCTTTCGATGTGGTTTCTTGTGCAAGAAATTTAGTTATATTGGTGCATGTGAGTAACTTTCTATTTGCACATCTGAAGCGCAGTATCCTGACTGCGCATTTGAAGACCGAAGTGGAAAGTGCCATATGTGTTGCACTTGTAATAGACAAGTACCAAAGTTGCAGTTAGAGATGCCTGGAGTATGTGCAGTGCTCCCTGAACAAATTCGTCCAGGAGCGTTTCTTTGGATTCTTTTTATCTCCAGACAATCTGCTGTCGGCGATGTTCAAATTCTTAAAATATACGTAGTTCGATGTGAGTTTTAAATTGCTCACTTTATTTCGCCTCAGCATTATCCGACACGATATTTCAATTTTAAAAAATCAAATGTAACGTTAATGTAACGACACGTTCCAATGATCGAAGTGTAACTGGAACGCGTTCCTTTCGCATTAAAGGAACTTGTAACAAGAACCCGTTTCAATATTGGGAAGGAACGAGCAATGAGCTTTTGTTCCTGTTTTAGAGGAACTAAAGCTCGTTGCGTGCCTCAGCTCGTTGCGTGCCTCAGCTAAACTGAGGCACGCTATGTAGCAGCCGGGAAAACGCAGCAGCGAGGAATGTATCAACGGGGTTCCACTATAAGGAATTTTTTCTGCTAAAAATAAATTCGTTTTTTCTTGATTTTGTGTATGTTTTGACGCTACGAATTTTGGGTGATATGAATATTTCACGCGACCCCGCGAGATTCATATCACCGAGGTTCTACTGTATCCGATGCTTGGAGATATGCTCTGCACGCGTTCATGGCCATGAGTGGTACACGCACGAAGCCGACTGCACAGACACTGCGGTCTGCCGGCAAACATACTTGTACAACACAGCCAGCATACCAGCACAATCACAAGTAGACTATTCACTGCATGCATATCGCACAGGACGATTGGCACTACTCTGCAGCAGCTACTGTGTTTCAATGAAGCAGCACCACTTTCGCACAGTAGCAGATTGTTGTACAAACATGCACACACACATCGGGGAAAGTCATTCACTCAGCCACTCTGTTCCCCGCCAAAGTTTTGAAATGCTGCTCGCCTTTGTGCTATCGCACAGTCGAGCGAGAGAGGCGTAATTTTTCACCCGCTGTGGAAAAAAGAAAAAGTACTCATAGTGTGTATTTTAGGTAACAGTGTGCCATTGCATTTATTTCTTTGTTGATAGCAACGCAGCACATGTCAAGAGACACAGTTGCATACTACCGTTTAGTGCATAATTATGCCTCATTTCGCGATTTCACTGTAACACATGAAGAAACACTGGACGAGCAACAACCAAACCAGCGGAACTCACACAACATTGCAGCTTTACAATTAGCTTGCCAGGTTTGGCGTGTCATGTGGTTTCAGCACAGTCATTGCTGGGTCAACTAAGCTTCACTAGTTTCGTTTTCAAGGAGGCACCGGCAACATGGACGACCATGGACGACGTCCAAATAATCAAGCATGTTCAAATTATCTGTCAGCCCCAACTGTATACATTTCTTAGATACAATGTCTCTTGAAAAAACAAATTTAAATTTCTTGTTGCATTATAAAAGTCAATTGTAACAGGCAGTGGCTGAGAAATACAGGCAAGCTATGGTTCAGTAACGATACAGCAAGTTGCATAACTTGTGGCAGAACAGTCACATAGAGGTTTACCTTTCCTTGGGCATTTTTTGTCTCCACCCATATCTCGCCAGAGAGGTCGAGGCAAGGTTGCTGCGGTGGAGGAACCCCTTGTGGGGGTGGCAAGGCACCTGCAGGCGCATGCATAGAAGTTGGTGGCGGCAAACCCGGGGGTGGCCCCAAGGCTGGTGGTGGCCCCCCCATAGGAGGGGGCCCACTCATCGGGGGTGGTTGCTGTGGTGGGTGCTGCTGTTGGTGCGGAGGAGGGCCCATGCCAAAGCCTGGTGGGGGCATCATGGGCGGTCGTGGGGGTGGCATGCCTCCAAACGCCTCACCACCGTTCTGGAAGTTTGGTGGTGGCG
Organism: Dermacentor silvarum; assembly: GCF_013339745.2. Taxonomy (NCBI): domain Eukaryota; kingdom Metazoa; phylum Arthropoda; class Arachnida; order Ixodida; family Ixodidae; genus Dermacentor; species Dermacentor silvarum. Next base: position 32,620 of record NW_023607024.1, on the reverse strand, counting down.
GTGGCCCACCCTGTTAATCGAGGAAAAAAAAACAGCACTAGTACCTGCTAATTACAGTTCCATACCAGCCTGATACTTATTTGCCAGGCAAATCCTACAACTGCCCACAACAAAAGACCATCTTAAGGTTCTTGAGCACTTGACAGTAATATGAGTGCGTCCAAGACAATAACATGGCACTTGCCTGGTGTAAGCTCTTCCAGCATTAAACACTGGCAGTGGAAGCAAGCATAAACCAAACAGCAACTGAATTCACAGTTCCAGTTTTGGTCCATTTTCAGCATCTTGAAAAACACTGCTGTTTGATGAAGATTGAACTGAAGTGCTGGTTCAATGTTTCCAGTTCTCGATGAGGAATAAGCGGCAGCAGCATCATACAATCAACACAAGGCCTTTCATCACAAATTGTAAAAACAAATGCTGTAGGCATACTGACCAAAATCACTGATGTACACTTTGCTTCACAGTCGACCCCTGTTATGAAGAGCAAGGACCCTTTAGACCCCCCGTCTCTGGTGCACACGCCATTCTAGCCTTATTTGAGCTAGTGTAGTATACAGTCAAACCTATATATAATGAAGTCGTGCTTGCAGCAAGAAACTTAATTAAATTTCGAATTTTGTTTTCGAGTTTTTATAGTTTCACTAGCAAAAATTATTTCACTAATTTCCAAAGCATTCCTGGTGGATAGAATCTTGTGAGTAAGCACTCATAAAGTAATCGCAAGAATGTTAGGTCGTAAAAGCGCGGTTATGAGCACCAGTGCGTGCAGTGCAGATCACACCTAGAGCAATGCATCAGCGTGGCTCACGGTGTCCGAGATTTGCACATGTGTTGCGCGGCACTGCAATTCTTGGACGCCATGGCTGACAGCGCTTAGTTGTGTCGAGTCACCCTTCCACTAAGGGAGTTTAACCCTTCAGCCGCCGACTCCGAGCTGTACTCGTCACTAGAGTTTGTACCAATATCACCAACGACGAGTCACACTCGTCCAGCCCAATTTTCCACTTTTTCTGCTGCCATAGACGTATCACGGTCGTCAATTGCTTTGCTTGCAATTTTCAACCCTAGATGGTGGTGGTTGTCTATGAAAAATCGCATTTTGTGCCTTTCGTGCGTGTTTTAAGCCTAGCAACAGTCATTTCATAATGGCACTTCGCAAGAAGAATGCCGGTGGCGGCGATGCTCCAAGAAAAAGAGGTGCTCCTTGGAGCAGTACAGAAAGCCGCATTAGTGACGACATAGAATTTGTGTCTGACAGCGACGTTGTCTTTACCCTGGATATTGCTTCAGATGATGAGAGCGACAGAGATGATGACGACGACAATGACGCACTGAGCAGTGCACGTGTGTGGCAGTGCGTGAACACCGATAACCCGCCACCTGTGCCTCCGCAGTTTCCCTTCTCTTCAGTGCCCGGAATCTTGCGGCAGCCCACTGACAAGAATGACATTCTCGGCTGGTTTCATGTATTTTTTGACTGGGGAATCATTGACCTAATCGTCACGGAGACAAACCATTATCCAGTAGCGTACTTTGCTACTCGGCGTGCTGACTCTAAACAGAAATCAACGATGTAACATATGTTTTCAGAATCAGAATTGCATGGAAAAAATTATGACTACATAAAAACAAAATTGGCGATTTTGGTACGTTTTTCTAAAGTTAAATTGGCGATCTCCCTCGGCAACTGAAGGGAGTATTATCGTGTCCATGCTTGTTGTTGTAAAACGGAGAATTTAATGATTGTTTGCATTAAAATTAATGTAGCGTTCAAGCACAATTCAGCAACAGTTATGCTTGCTGCCGCACAATACTCTCGACCTAGGCCGCTTGGTGCCATATTTTTCTGGTCTTTCAAGGGCAGCTCCGGCGATTTTTCGAGGTCAACGGATCTGATTGGAATTTACTGAGTGCGTTCTTTGGCACACATCCGTCATTTCTTGAAAACATCAGGCTTGAGAGTTGCGCAGATTCTTTACAAATGAATTTTGTTCGTTCCCTCTGCCTTGCCTGCTGCTCAGCTACTGGCCACATTGTGTTATGATGTAAAAGGAGGTATATGCACAGCATGCTGGAAATTAATGGCAGACGACTGGGCCGAGGAAGGAGCTAGTGTTTTCTAGCTGTCGCGAAGTTACATTCTGCATGGATGTGCAAGATATGGGAGGCAAGTGGTGTTGCATTGTTGGCTGCATAAACTTCATCCCTCGCCATCAGCACACACAGTTTAAGCCGATGTTGATCGCGTTCAACTGAGTTTAAGCCTATCACAGTCGCCGAGTTCGTGTGTCTACTGCTGGCAGACCTGAGCGACTGACCTGAAGCTAATTAAGCCAATAGGATGAAGAAAACTGCTTCTGTGGTTCAGTTTTGACCATACGGATCTGAAATAAACCATTCCTCATTTCGTATAGTGCACACACAAAAAGCTAGAAGCGACAACAGGGTGCGCTATAACATCGGTTCGTTCACGTTCTTTTAGGAAGCCAGTCACACTCGCCGGCACTTCCTTAAATTAAAAGTGACTAGTGCATACGTTGGTGTATTTTTACGTATTGTTAGGCTGACTCATAATTTAGCTTCTGAGGTGCACTGTTTGCCTCGTATCCCAAATGGGCAGCATGCGGAGGCCTTTTCGACACAGCAGCGTAAACAACCGCTTCATTCAGCTGCCAACGGTGTCAAATACTGGCATTGGCATTCTCGCGAGAAAACTGCACGTTCTGTAAATGAACGTTGCGGGGATTGAGGAATGCGCCCGCGTCATTGGCAGCTCTGTTCCACTCACAACCGGTTTCAGCGGAGGCGCTCCACTCGTGACGGTTTGAGAGGGGGGGGAGGGGGGGAGGGGGGGGGGCGCTGATGTCATGACGCGGTCGCGTTTGGCTGCTGACGGCCGAGCGTGGCTCTCTTACCTCCAGGACAGCACTGGGTACGTACAATCGCGATGAAAAGGAACATGAACAGCGGAGCGCGTGGCCGAAGCATAACTGAAGGTATAGTGCGCGCCGTCCAGTCACCACCATTGACGGACACGCACGTCTGGTTTGATCACGCTGTGCAAACCCTATAATGCTATGTTTTTGTTTCTGTTCTGCTTCTCTTTTACTTGAAAACGAGAAAACTGTACAGCTTGTGCTGTCATCATTGCTGCGCCATCACCTTTTCTTGTTTTCAAATAAAAGACAAGCAGAACAGAAACAAAAATACAGCATTATAGGGGGTGCATCATCCCAATGCGCGATCAAACCGGACGTGCGTGCTTGTAAATGGTGATGACTGGACGGCGCGCACTAAACCTTCAGTTATGCTTCGGTCACGCGCTCCGCTGTTCGTGTTTCTTTTCATCATGATAATACATGCTTGCCTCTTGTCCGCCGACACCTTTGTGACTCGGACATGAGCTAGCGCACAATGCCTTTGCCCGTGCGGTGAGCGCATACTTTGTGCTGATCCTCCCCAGACGCTAAGCCAAGAGTGGTGCCTAGTGCTTGTGTGAGGTCATACCACGCCAAGCCACACTTTCCGAAGGAGACTACTCGAGCTCTCGCGAGTTGGCCCACTGGTTATCGTGAGGGCAAGTAGCAGAGCCGCCGAAACTTTTCCTAGCGGCATGTCCCAGCTTGAGCCTGTGCTCTCACAGCAACGTGCTACACACGCCTTTATTTTCGCCCTTTTGGTCCTACAACAAGGTTTCCACTAACGTTTTCCACTGACTCAGGGCGTATACTATGTTCTTGCGTGCATCGCTCAATAGCCCCTTGCAGCCTGAGCTCGCACGCAGCGGCGCGCTAGAGGCGACGGCCTGACGCCACCCTGTAGCTCGCTAAGCTCGAACCGCTGGAGTACCGCGGTGGTCGGTACTCCAGCGAGACCCCAAGACTCCACAACGTTCAGATGTGCAATGTCCTAATCTATGTCTACTTTACGGAATACAATAACTGTGTGCATGAAGAGAATACAAAGAATGATAAGTAGGCAGCATAACAACGCTCCCGTACTATGGTCTCCCGCTCGCTGTTTTCAAAAGTGCGTGGTCACTCATACCAGCACAAGTCAGAATGCTGCAGAGGTGCTTACGTGCAAAAAAATCTGCGTGTACTGCTATGTTCTAACATTAATTTATGTCACTGATGAGTGGCTAGCATTATATCTCAAGTGAACGACAAGCGGTCACTGTACCTACCGATGTAAACAAATGTACCACCGGTCGGTGCTTTGGACTGTCAGCGGTGTTCTTCTAGGATACAAATGTAGGAACTCGAGCTCCACATCTTATATTGAGTATAGGTAAAACACCTAAAATAGCAAGCAGCATACATAATATCAGTGGTTAGGGCTACCTTTGGTCTTCATGTTGCAGCGCGATATGTTGTGCATAGGCGCTGGCTCTTGTGGTGGCGGGTCGAATGCGAATGGCCATTCATGGCTATTGAATTCATCGGAATCGTAGCTGTCACTGTTTGACAAATCCGAAGAGCTGGGGCACGATCGGAGATCTTTGTTCGTTTCGCGTTCTGTTCAGTTGCTGCAACGTCACAAAGTGGCAGTATACAAAATTTGTGACAACAGGAGGGAGAGAGCAGCCAATTGGCAAGCAGTGAACTTCCCGGACGACAAACGCCCGGGGAGTTCGTCGTTTTTCGTGACGTCAAAATGAAGACAAGTTCCTGTCAATCATTTTGATTACGAGCAAGTGGTCTGCTAGGAGCAGAATGCGACGAGAGATGTGAAGTTCAAGCGGTCATCCGCACGAGACCGGCTTCGCATGGCACATCTGGTGGATTGGATTGGATCCAAACAGCGGCTGCAACTACGGAATGGTTCACCGCTTCCTGATTGGCTGCTCTCTCCCTCCCGTTCTCAAAAAATTTTGCATACTACCACTTTGTGACGTCGCAGCAACTGAACAGAACGCGCTTTGAACACAGATCTCCGATCGCGCCACTGGTGCAGCTGACATTGTCACCCGAAGGTCAGGCACGGTCATGAATCAGCTGAGCGTCTGCTCTTCGCCGGTGGGCGAGACCGGCATGCCTTGCGTGCCTTCCCTGCTATGTGCCTCTCGTGACATCCCACAAAGAGCTTCGCTCGGCTGCTCGTTCTGGTTTCGGTTTCGTTCTTGTGCTTTTTTGTTTATTTAAAATTTTCGAATTTGCGGAACAATTCCATCAGACGCGTGACAGGGAGGTCAGGAACATAAAAATTTTTTTTACCCTGACATTGTAAAAAAAATCGCCGAAGTTGTCCTTGCAGGGCGTTTACATGAACCCGACAGAAGCGGGTCGAGTCAGCTTGTCGGGCTGAAATATATATGCCTATTGAGGTCACGCTACCTGGATGGCCTGAACAAGCGTCCAGTCGGGCTCCGTCAACTCGACTGCACAAGATAGATTTCCCCAGCCCGAATCGTTTACAGCATGCATATAAACGTGGACAAGTCGGACAAGCCAGCACCGAGACTTGCACGGGACCAATGTAACATCGTGATTTACGCGCCGGCAGCGGGAATAGTATCAGGACATGGCCAAGGCAAGCACTGTACAGTGCAACCTCATCATAGTGATAAGACCCATGAAATAGAACTGTTGCAAACAGCAGCGGGATCCGGAAGCCCAATTTGAAAGGGTTGATGTCTCGGCTCAACGCTGTGTGCCATTGTTGTCCACAATCTTCAGAAGCGAGTTCATGTAAACGCAGTCATGTTGGGCACAGTCAGCCAAATTTCTTATTTGACCGACTCGCGTCGCGTTCATGTAAACACAGCCTTTGTCGGGCTAGTCGTGCAGTGGTCAGTGTGGTCACTCATGACTGGCACCGGTACACTACACAAAATAAAAGGAAAGCTCACAAGGTTGCAATACACGAAATGCTGCATTTTAGAATAGTTTGCAGGAGTTTGGGTAGCAGAACCCAGAGCCTACTCGCCACGCCACAAAGAACAACACAGATAAGCATAGGGTGGCTAGGGTCGCTGTCAGCACTGCTATGTATAGCGAGTGCACTTTGATTTTTAATCAGGTGCATGTTTTTTGCATTAAATATATTGAATAATATTTTTATAGAAGGAACGTTAATTATAATAGCTACGAGTGTAATTAGAAGTTACATTCTTGTACTTGTACAAAAAGCAAACAGCGCTGAATGCACCTCTGACAGCTTCTTTTAAAAACTCGTTATTGGCTGCCTGACACGACCACAACTTCCTTGAGGTCCAAACTCCCTTAGGAAGTCTCGCGCTCCCGTATCCTAAATCAGTTTGTGGGTGCCCGTGTGACACGAGTGTAAGCATGCTTTACAGGCGAACCTTTGCCAGCAGCATGTAATTATCCCAAAAATCAGCATATCAGACACATATTTATATCAGATAGAAACAAATGCTAAGAACCGTGTTTGCTGCACCACAGCCAGCAATATATTCAATTCGTTTTGAATATTCGTATCCGACCAAATATTCGAACATTTTTTAATACCTAGTTTTCGAATCAAATATAAATGTTAAAAATATAACATTCAATAATATTCTAAATTTTGCCATTCACACACCCCTTTCACAACTCTGGCTATCATGACAATCATCACCATATTTATGCCTACTGCAGGATGGAGGCCCCTCCTAGCAATCTTCAATTGCCACTACATCTTCCATCACAGTAGTCTTTATCCTATGCCTGAACATTTCCTTATCTTATCACTTAATCGTCCGCTGTATGCCTTCCCGGATCTGGAGTGTAGCTCTGGCCTTTAGTTATGTACCCTAACTCACCATGCCTGGTGGTGGTCCCATACCCATTGGTGGTGGTGGACCCATGTTGGGTGGAGGTGGGAAACTCGGGTCAAAAGGTGGCCGGTAACCAGGTGGAGGAGGCCGCCCCATCATGGGCCGCATCATTGGGGGTGGACCCCGACGCCCCATCATGCCTGGTGGAGGAGGCCCCCGAAATCGTGGCGGTGGGCCTCGAGGACCGAAGCTGTAAAGTGGATATAAGATGCATCCCTTTAGGGTAAATTTTTTTCACCAAATGCAACCCCCAGGATAGATTTATTTTACTACAGATCTCAAATCTTCAGAGTGACATATTTTTAAAAAATTTACCTCAATTAAAAAAAAATTTTAATTATGGGGTTTTACGTGCCAAAACCACTATCTGATTATGAGGCACGCCGTAGTGGGGGACTCCGGAAATTTGGACCACCTGGGGTTCTTTAACGTGCCCCAAAATCTAAGTACACGGGTGTTTTCGCATTTCGCCCCCATCGAAATGCGGCCGCCGTGGCCGGGATTCGATCCCGCGACCTCGTGCTCAGCAGCCCAACCCCATAGCCACTGAGCAACCACGGCAGGTACAAATTCATAATTTTCAACAAAACACTGCATTATAGATGCAACAATTTACAATGATTATGTGCATGGACTTTATAAATCATATTGCCTTCAATGTTCAGATATATAAGATTGCTTCAAAATTTAAGCCGATAAAGGCAGATAAATCGTATCAATAAATCCACAAGCACGAAATTCAGACTAATCTATGTGGCACAAACCGCCACTCCTATAAAAGCTGAAGAATTCCTTCTGATAATTTTAGTAGGAAACTCTATGGAACTAATCTACCTAATGCCACTAAATTTTTCTTATATAATCCCCACGCATGATATCGAAAAAATAACAGCCGTGAAGAAAGTCTTTGACACTCACTGAAATACCCGTGATCTCGCATTCAGCTTTCCCAGAGCAGCACAGCCCCTCTGAATAGATGTGCCAACTTGGCACCCAGCCGTAACTTTTGTCGCCAACACCCGATGAAACATGCTGGTAAGGCCTAACAACCAAGAAGCGCTGTAGTGGGCGGCAAATCATCACAGTATTCCCCCCTCATCGAGTGGCCCACTGTGATCAGTGAACCTGTTCCTGCTCACCCCACAGACGTGCGCATGTGAGAACTCTCTTGGAATAACCTGTTTGCCTGCCGGTAGTCACAATAAAAACGGTAGTCAGCACCTGCTATGTGACTAGCACAAAAACTCGTTTTGTATAGCTTTTTTTCTAAAGGGTATGACACATCTGAATTAATATTGCTGTAAAACAATTACACTTTTTTACTCTCTTTGTCATAGCATGCGGACGAACAAGCAATGTATTTTATCATAACACTGTTGCAATGTCTCGCACTTGCTTCTAATGTACAAATATGTTTCAACATGGTGGTGCCAACAATGCTGAAAAACAAATCAAAATCAGCAAGCAATATAGCACCAGTGATGTTAAAGGAGTACCAGCAAATTCCAGTTCCCCATCTTTCTATCCGTTACTAAAAAAGGATCAATGATAGTGATAACAGAGTATAAACTGAACACAAAGCTCTGATGGGCAATAATGCTTAAAAGGTTCCCGAAAGGGTCTTGTTGTACACCTAGACACACTGGGTATCTCTCAAGGAATACTTCCTCACAAAAAATTCGAGTCCGTGCACTATAACACAGATGCAAATGGTTAAACGTGACCCTCCCCTCAAGCCACAGCGGTCCCCCTAAACTTTTACACCATGTGGACTCCTTCAAGCGGCAGCACAAGCGGCGGTGCAATTATGGGCTTTTACGTGCCAAAACCACGATCTGATTATGAGGCACGCCGTAGTGGGGGACTCCGGAAATTTGGACCACCCGGGGTTCTTTAACGTGCACCTAAATCTAAGTACACAGGTGTTCTCGCATTTCGCCCCCATCGAAATGCGGCCGCCGTGGCCAGGATTCGATCCCGAAACCCCGTGCCCAACACCATAGCCACTGGGCAACCACGGCGGGTAAAAACAACAGTTTGCAGGCTAAACAAATATGTGATCGTCGGAGGCTTGATTTGAATACTCACAGCAGAACAGTGTGCTGACCAAAAGAGAATTCAGTATGACCAAACTGAAGTAAAAGACATCTAACATTTTTTATGAATAGAAAGTAATTGTAATTTGTGGAAGTTGGGCTTCTCGGTGGGGAAGTGGTAAAGTTCGGCTTTTTTTTTTTTTCTCCTCTTACCTATCTGAACTTAGCCCAAAACAACCCTTTAGGTTCTCACTGCTGGATTCGTTCAGCTCTTCTCAAATTTATATTAGGGCTGCCCCATTAATAGGCCTTACATTACCCTTGAAGAAAACATGATGTCAGTGCCATCCAGTAAACATGAGAAGTCAATCGCTAGAAGGAGACTAATGAAGACAAAGTAGATACATTGCACTATTGTCATACTACATGTAGAAGAAAACTTAATTTAGGCCAACCTCTGCAACTGAGAAGGCGACATGCTTAGAACACAAAGGAGGTAGGTGTCAGCTCTTTCCAGAACACAGATGTTGAGCGAGTTTTCCAGGATCAGCATTTTCCACTGTAACTGCATCGCTGCATTGGCAGAGTGGCCGAGAGGTAGAATCCTGGGGTGCGATCTTGTACGCGTTCCAAAATGGAACGGAGGCGGTCCATTCCATCGAGCCGCACGCGATTGGTCAATTTGATCGTCACGGTTCAAATTGACCAATCGTGTGCGGCTCACGGTTCAAATTAACCAATCGTGTGCGGCTCGATGGAACGGACTGCCTCCGTTCCATTTTGGAACGCGTACAAGATCGCGCCCCTGGAATACTAATCTGTTCGTCATAAGTTTGAATCCTCGCAGCTCAATGGGGTTTCGAAAATATTAGAAACTTTCAAACAGCAAATCGTATATTATCCAATATGATTCAGTCTTCAAATCAAGTAGTCACAATCTAATGACGTCATTGAATCAAATGGTCAACACTTGAAAATTCAAATATTTTTCTAGTACTTCAAGGCACTGACTGTGTGCGATCAAACATGAAATTGAGGTAAAAATGTGATAACTTCCACAGTGTATATAATGTACTAAAGCACGCTGCAAGACTGACTTTTCCAGCTCAACACGATCTTGGTGGTACCTGTTGTTGGTATACTATATATAAATGCCGCACCTGTGCCCTCTCACAGGGTTAAATCAGAATACCTTAAATTGCAACATACTTTATACAGTGTGGCACCATCTGCTGCAATCATTCGAACTTGAGAAAAGGTGCTTTTTTTTTTGTTTTTAAACTCTGCCATCGCCGTAGACAACATGCATGTCTGGTTTGGTCACGAAGTTATATGCAGATATTAAATGGCCAACAACAAGGCTAACTTTCTTAACTTGCGAACAAACTGCTCTGTCAATTGTGCCTGATGCTCCCTTCTTGCTTTTAATAAAGCATGCTTTATATTCTGCAGCACAATGACAGAAACTTCCCACTGTTGTGAATACCAGGATGTGAAAATTGTTGTCGAGAAGGCTATACATTATTTGGACACTAAAAATATTGTATATTTGATTCGATTTACTTCTGGGACTACTCAATTTGTATTTGATTCGCTTCTGGCACTTTATGATTATGAGTCTCAAAATGTGTTATTTGCACACCACTACAACACAATGAGAATGTTTCTTTCTTTGTATATTTCTCACAAAGGATTGATATTCCAGTGATGAACGGCCAGAAAATGACCAATCGCTAGATTTGTAGCCCACAATGTAAGAAGGGCGATTCATAGTGCTCGCAAAAATAAACCTCTGAAGACCAACACTAACCACACAGCTCTTGTAATAAGAGCAGACGACACTTGCTGTGTGTCAGACGTGCTTGAGTGTAGTGATAAATTGTTGTCGTGTGTTCTATTTCTGTAATTTTTTTTTTAGAGAAACAAATAATCATTCCGACTATTATGAACATTTGTTCCCCACAAAGTTGTAAAAATTATCAATGACACAATGTGGGTAGCCAATCGAATAGTTCACCTAACTGACGTCACATGCCCCCGCTACGCAGCAGAGGACAAGGCGGCTGAAAACTCAGGGGAGCTGCCGCTGGGATCGATAGCATTACACATTTTTAAAACCTTATAATAAATTACACCCTAACGACCCAGTATGTTTGTACAAAATCGTTTCAGGGTCCCTTTAAGTTATCCTGGCGAAGGTCACACTCACAGATGCCTCTTGTCACCGAACGTGGCACACGACTGATTACCTAACCAATGCAGAAGGCGCAACATCGCCACTGGAAATGTGCTGCGCCGCAACAAAGGAAGAGAAGAAAAAAGAGGAGGCAGGGCTCGTCTAGAGCTGAGGGTTACGCGGTCCCTCAGCTCCAGTATGGGAGAAGGCAAGAAAGGGACGACGCAGTTGAGGCAAAGGGAGAGAGTCTCTCTTTACAGTGACCCTCGTCTCCTGGTAGCATGGTAACAAAATTTTTTCTAGCTCCTCCAATAATGAACCGATTTCAAAAACTATTTCGGTAAAACGCTCCCAAGAGGGCATAATGGGGTCTGATGAGGGGCCCTTTAAAACTCTCATTTCCCTTATTATTCCTACCATTTCAATTAAACATGTTTAAACTATACTTTAACTGGTTTCATTGTCTGTCCTCTTATACCCCTGTCACACGGGCACTCGAAAGTCTTTTGAGCAAAAAGACTTCTCCCGAAAAAGAGTTTCACCCGCAGACACACAACAGGGAGCGACCTCTTTTTCAGAAGCGATCTTTTCTGGAAGAGGAGTTCGCCAATCTCCTTTATGGCCGAAAAGGAGCAGCCTCGAAACCAGTGGGCACGAGCAATTATCATATATTGAACAAAATAATCGAATGCGTAATTTTCTGTCGCCTAGGCTCATCATAAAAAATAATTTTATGTCTCGCAGAAGGTGTAGTAAACCCAGTAATGCTCGTTTTCTTCTGTACTCTCGTAAGCAGGTCGAATGGGCTGGGGATGTCACATGATGACGCTCTTTAAACTACTATAATAAATCTGTATATTAACGTTTCTTATCTTAAATTTAATTGAAAAGCGTGTAAACAATAAGTTTTCACTTTATATTTTGAGAAGTTTTTTGGGCCGATATTGTTTCGAACGCAAGCGCCGCCACGCTTTCGGTAGTGTGTCCAGAAGGAAACACTAAAAGGAGATCGTCGGCGTAGTGTGTCTGCTGCGCAACACCTCTTCATTCAAAAGTCTTTCAGCTTGGTAAAAGACCACTTGAGTAAAAAAGTTTTTGCGTGCTCGTGTGACAGAGGTATAATTCTTCTCTGGCTCATTCATAATATGGCAATCCAGAAAAGCAATTTACCAATCAAGCTTAACAGCCCTCTTTGGTGTGCCAACCCCTTTTGTAAGAAAGGTGCGTAATATGACTGGTAACTAGGGCCATCACCTTACAACCAAACACAAAACAAAACGTTTAAAGCATCAGCTTTTCTTAACTCGTTTCCCAAGTTTTGTGTGTCAGGACTAAGCTTTTATTTGGGTGCATTGTGCGACCTGTTTTAAAGACACCCCTTTATATTTTCAATGCTTATATTACCAAAAGCAGGTACTACAACATGAAATACACAAGAACAGCAAACATTGTTGATATAAAAACCTTCTGTGGGTCACCTGGTAGCCAGGGAATGACAGGCCAAGGAACAGAACGCATTCGTGCCTGTAGGAACTACAGCAGCTTATTAGTGGTCAATCAAGAGACGTCTCACAGTGGTGCCAATGCAAGATGCAATGCAATACAAGAGGACTTGTATTTGGGGCAACAACATCAATATTGCCCTGAGGAAGATAAGTCCCCTTGTCCAGCCTGAGACATCTCTGGTTTGACCACTGCTGTTGATCTCCATCTTCCTGTGACACCTATTTGAATACCCACTTGGGGCACTCTTATCGAGGAGCCTGACAAAGGATATGATCAAGATGTCTGACAAGAAAAGCATCAAGTTTCAAGGAGGCTCTGCTAATGAGCAGTTTGCCTGAACCTGCCAGATGCTACAGTGACCACTGGATAGTTGCTAGTTAAAATGGTAAAGAAGCTTAACAAAACTGAATGTTAGGAAGGTGGGTATACATTCATTTTTTATAAGATAGAAGATGGTGTAAAAGCAACAGACATGCCCAGTGGTGCTCAGAAGCCAATGCAAAGAACCTGGCATTCAAGTCCTCACAAATGCTGCTAAAGGTAGTGTGTGCGAGGCTGTGCATGATACTATGGGTGCCCAGAGGAGGTTAAGCTATAAATTCTAGCTCTTGCAGTATTTCAGAAGAGACAAAGAAATGCGGCCACATTATTGCCTGTTTCAATCTTCATATTACTCTTCAAAATAGCGGCAGTTATGCAAATAACGCTGTTTACAGCATATTAGGATGACCGCATCACAACCCATCGGCTTTGAATAAAGAACTAAAGAACGCAAATATAGTTTTGCGAAAACAAATATTTGTGTTTTCAGCGATCTGATCAATTTATGGTAGATTGCATAGCAGTTCTAAGCTGCGTCTCATTTTTGGCGCAAGCGCTACGAATTGCCAGTTTGCTAGACATCGATACCAGATAGCAACACAATCGTTTACATGCAATACAGCGAACAGCTTCACAAACAGTCAGCAACACAAAGGAGCATCGTTTTGAAACCGAAATCAAGACCGCTAAACGCTAGAACGAGAATATTAAGAAAAAACCAAGAAACCACGTTCCCAGCTTGAGGAATCGGAAAGACGCGCGCTCTGATAATAGCCCGCAAGCAAGCGCGTACGTCAGACACAAAGCAAGAAATGAGGGATCAGTGAATAGTTGCTAGTTCTCTGGCTCACAGCTACAAGTGACCCAAAGAACAGCTGAAAAAATATTATTCAATCGGGCGAGGTTCCGCCATTACAAAAAATCAGCAGATTGTGCAAACGTTCTCCGACGCAACATTACCTTGGAGGACCTCTTGGCGGAAAACCATCGGTACCTCGGTTGCGATGCATAAAACTGCCCTTCACACCGTCGTTTGGCCCGTCATTATCGGACATTTCAAAACTGTTGTCGCCCATCGGCAAATACTCTACACAACCAGTACAAAGAACCGGTAACCGCAGCCGACGCGGGCCGGGAGCATTAGAAGTGACCAAGGCAAAATGACAAGATTTCTTATTAGCAGGTGAAGATGGCGCAAGACGTAAGATAGTTTTAAACAAAACTCCAAACTTCATCTTGTGTAAAACACAAATAACATTTAAAAATGTATGTACCGTTTTTATTAATATGTTAATTGTTAGTGGCCTGTGTTTTTTTAATAAAAATATAATATTAATTGTTGCTTCGTCTTTGGTCAAAATTTGTAGCAATGTCACATTTTATAATCCACATTGTGCACTATAACATTTGACACTGTTATTATTTAGTTTGTCAAGAAAAAAAATGCAAATTGACTTTGTTTGCCCTATTAACTCTATGTTGTTTGCGCAACGCCCCCTATATTTAGGAGGCATTGGTTTGCGCCATAGAGTTTCACACCATAAAACCTAGAGGGAAATGTGGCGCTGCTGCTAGCCACCATTACGGTGTCTAGAAGGGGAGGTACGGTGTCTAGAAGGGGGAGGTGAGAGTAGCGGCGGCGGCGGAGTGTTGCAAGCAATCATGACAGCAGCGGCGGCGCTGCAGTCGACAGCAAGATCGCTCCCCGGGCGCGGAAGCACGGCAGTTGGTGCCGCGGGTTTCGAAGCGGGCGTTTCTGTTGGCAATTAGCGGTCGCATATTTGACATAACTAGCGTTAAGCTAATGCATACCGTGCCTTGTTAGTAGAGGAGACAATAAATGAATAGCAGCTTTCCTCTGATGTGTTAAAATGTTAAGTGTTAAAATGCATTAGATTCGGGCACGTCACGGCCGGCACAAATATTTTTCGCTCGTCTCGGTCGCACGCGTTCTACGTGCTTTCCCGAATCGTCGGGAATGAAAAAAAGAATGATTTCAGCTAATGCGAAGAAGATTATGCTAGTGGTGTGGGTAACAAAAGCTGCACCGATTTCTAGGCTCGTAGTGAAGAGCTCCTTAGGTCATATTACTGCGACGCACTGCATAGTGCTCGTCAAATTGGTTAATACCAATATATGATGCTTTAGAAATCATTCCATGTAGGAGTCAAGTAAACAAACTTATTTTAGTCGCTGATGAACTAGAACGGCGGGGACATGAAGAATACTCAAAAGAACGACATTTCAGTTGATTATATGATCCATTATACAGGGTGTCCCAACTATATGATGCACCAAGGTTTAAAAATATGCAAATGCCCCGTAGCTGTACAGAACCAATTAAGACAATGTTGTTTGCCGTTGCTTGTAGATACTGAGATTATTTTTGCATTCCGCCTAATTACATAATTAGTCTTCATTAATTAATCAACTTCTCAAGTATTATAATTAGATGAAAAGTGTCAATGTGAAAATTGTAGAGCAACTGTAAAAACTACCGATACAGCTTTCTGTAGCTCAATACGTGCTACATAAAAATGTTTTTCCAAGCGTCGAAGAAGCCCGCGAATACACGCAAAATTGCCGCGCGACTGGCCGCTCGAGGCACTTTGCGTGTATTCGCTGGCTTCTTTCACGCTCGGAAAAACGCTTTTATGTAGCACGTATTGAGCAAAGAAAGTTGTATCGGTAGTTTATTAAGTTGTTCTACAATTTTCACATTGACACTTTTCATCTAATTGTAATATTCGAGAAGTTGATTAATTAAGACTAATTATGTAATTAAGCGGAATACAAAAAATAATCGGAGTATCTACAAGCACCGGCAAACAACATTGCCTTGGTTCTGTCCAGCTACGGGGCATTACGATATTTTAAAATCTTGTTGCATGATAGTTGGGACACCCTGTAGATGATTCAACTGGGGCTCGAAGTGCAGCTCGCAGATCTTCCAAGTCCTGTTTAAGGCCTTATATGCACGGGGCGTGGGCCGCTGCCACGCCTTAAGTGCCTCATCGTCATCAGGCACCGAGAAAAAGGATGTTTTTTTTTTTCTGTACATTTATACGTTGCCATGCCCTAAGAAGCCATGGCAAGTAGCATGAAACGACAGACGCCTGTTGCGCACCCGGCGCAAAACTGTGCGTCTGTCGTTTCATGCTACTTGCCATGGCTTCTTAGGGCATGGCAACGTATAAATGTATTGTCACCACAAGGAGGTACAACTGCACAGCGTGAATGCAAACATAAATGAGCCGTGGAGCTAAAAGAACCGAACAGAACCATGCAAATCGAGCGCACTCGCTAGCTCCGGCAGCAGCCAAACTACAGCGGAGGCATCTTAGTGTCGACGCGCGCGCCACCACTCGGCATCATGAATCACTGCAACACGCGCCGCGCTCTCCGACGGCTGCGTTGCTCCCACCTCCCCCTTCTAGACACCGTATTGGCAACTGTGAAAACGATTCATTCGCAAGCGTGCGGCGCACTGTTAGGGTGGCTAGAAGGGGAGGTGTGAATACCGGCGGCGCTTTCCTGCAGGCGCGCGTGACCCCCTTGCGCACCGATGCCACCAGGGGAAATATGGCGCTACAGCTCGCGGCGCGGGAAGCATAGCCGCGCCGGCCTGCCGGTCTCGCCTCGCCTCCGTGCCTTCGCCGTCAGTTTTGGTCTCGTCGCCTTGTTTGTGGTGTTTCTCGCGATACATAGCGTGTTGCACAGCGTTGTCGTGGCATTGCCAATTGCCATCCTAGTATTATTCACGAGGCCTTTCACGCTAGCTCAATCTGATCACCACCGCCTTTTTTTTTTCCTTAGGTTTATCGTTCGCGACTTTATTAATGGAACTGCAGTCTTGATACCACGTCACATTCCTGCCCTCTCAGAAGATGCCGTGCCCACAGTACTTCCGAACTTGCCAAAATACATTAGCAGGACTCTGACGAAAGAAAGAAAAGAAGAGATGTCTCACACGCTCCACGGGTTCCAGGTTCGGGACGCAAACCACTCCGGTATAGGCAGTTCCGCCTACTATGACCCTGTATGCCTGGACTACATATTCGACTCTCTGAGTACGAATAAAGTATTATTATTATTATTATCTTACAAGAGAAGCGGCGCTTGTCTATTGACAAGACGGGGGAATGCATGCCCACCGGCAGACGTGGAGGCTGTAAATATACAGCGGGATGGAATGCCCAGTCCAGTCGCAGAAGAATTGTTCATTATCGAGCTTAAGCGACCTTTGGAACTGTGGTCACTGCAAAAGTTTAAACAAAACATTGCTCGTTACTGGACTGCAGAGTTTGCATTGAACGAAATGCTGCGCCTGTTGTGTTAACCAAAATGGTAGTGTTCTTCATTGGAGAAGGAGAATTGCCAGCTGTAGCATCTACTTGGCTGGGCAGCTTCACAACGAAACCGTTGTGGAATCTAAAGAACAAACAGAAGGGACTTTGGGGGCCTTTTATATCTATCAGTCTATCAGAACCATTCTACAAGCTGGTCAATTAATGCCCTTATTGAAAACAAACTCACTCGTTTGCATGCCAAAGCTGTGGCAAAGTTTATGCAGTTGATCAATTGGTGATGTGCCAAAAATTGGTTGCCTAGAGCATTCTGCTGCCCTGACAGCATCAGTTGTACGTTTTTATTGCGTAACAAGGATTCATTTTTTGCTTAAAGGTGTCATTCAGCAGGGCACTGAGAATAAACTAAAAGCACTGAAATATTGCGTGTTGTAATCAAATTTTCCCATAGTTGTTTTCCTCACTTAAATAAACTATTTTATGACCAGATCTGTTGCTGTCTGAAATCATAGTAAATTGCTTATTTGAGCGTCGAAAGGACATGCTACACGTCTTCAAGCGCTGGCACAAAGTGGTTTGTACGTCGAGAAGTAATCGGGTAATGACTGCAGTTTACAGGTCGTACGTACGGCACGCATAGGGTGATTACTGCTGACCTCGAGGACGACGGTCGCATTTTGAGGGAGTCGAAGTGCAAGGCACCTGTGTGCCGTAAGGTGTGAGTGCGCGTTAAAGAACCCGAAGTGGTCGAAATTATTCCAGAGCCCCCAGCCCCTATGATTCTGATCTGGAGGACACAAAAAAAAAAACCGCGTTTGAATCTATCGACGCAATGCGAACTGGGCCCATAAAATCTCACAGGAGTAGTGATGTGGGCTGATAAAACGTTGATTTCATGGATAAAGACGTATATTCCATGACGCTCGTAGACAACGCGCGATACCCGAGGCTGGCGATGCGCTCATTTCGGTTGCGTGCCTTCCCGCGCCTCGGTCAACAGCGCCGCCCTGCGGCATCGGTGCGCTGAGGGGTCACGCTTGCGCCGCCGGTATTCACACCTCCCCTTCTAGCCACCCTAGCACTGTATCCGCGGTGTTGACACGACTTTCAGCATGGTTCGAAAACTCAAGTATCACGAGCAGAAGCTCTTAAAGAAAGTAGACTTTATATCGTGGGAAGTCGACAACAACCTCCATGAAGTAAAGATAATGAGAAAGTACTATGTTCAGAAGCGCGAGGATTACACAAAGTAAGTTCTGCCTGTCTGTTGATCGGTCGGCGACCTCCGCGGCTTCAAGCATGGTGCATTCGCGCGCTGCACATGGTCCTGTGCCACTTACTCTGCGTGTAATATTTGTGCAGGTACAATAAGCTGTCACGGGCTATACGGGATTTGGCGCGGAAGATCAAAGAGCTGGATCCGAAGGACCCATTTCGTGCCAAGGCAACCACCGACTTGCTGAACAAGCTGTAAGTTGTGAGCACATTCCTGCTTCCCTGAAATTGCAGGTTCCACATGCCTGCAATTGAGCCGATCTATTGTATTTTTTTTTTCTGTGCTCGTGTGACGTTAAAACGTTTAAGGCTACGAAGACAAATCACCTCAGATTACCTGAGCAACGTTGGCCTGAATATGACACCCTACTTTCGTTTATTCTCCCCTTCAAGGCTCCAGGGAGCAGTGGGATTTCTTTAACAACGCCGGTCCGATGGTAGGCTGGCAGTGTTATTTTCTGCTGTTGTGTTGTGTGAAGCCATTGCTATACCGAGTTGGAGTGCATAGCTGCAACAGTCTAGCTGCATAGTGATTTACGAACTGCGTTGGCTGTGGCCGTTTGTTGCTTTTCTTGTATTTCTCTATCCGTATTATACGTTCTGGAGCATCGCTAATAGATATATTTTGCAGCAGAAGTCTCAGAATCATAAAATTGTGACAAGCACTACAAGATGACAAAAAGTAGGCATGTCACAGAAACAATAACACTAGCACCAGAGATGAGTCACAGGTCATGCTTACAAGAAATTATGATAAATTGGTTATTAGGTTCTGAAATTTAAAAAAGAAATGTGACGAAATCCTGTAGTGTTTCACCAGTATCTTCTCCATTTACTTCTAGCATCAGATAAGGCCACTGTTGCCGATGTTACACTGTACTTTGTTACAAATTAAATTAAGGGTGTTTTACCTTCGTGTAGTCATTGGCATCTTGAGAAGAGAGAAAGGAAAAAGGATAAATTAAAGGTAGAGAGATTAACCAGGAATGAGCCCAGTTGGCTACCCTGCACGGGGGAAGGGGAATGAAAAAATTAGATAAGAAGAGAAAGTCCTCCGTTGATATCGCCGACATAGTGACAGTTCTTTGCTCTGTATCACGGAAGGTCACTCAGTCCAGCAGCCTTCAGAAATCGCAGCAGTGCTTTTGTGACCTTTTGTAGCTGGGATATAAGAGGCCATGGTCCCAAGATCTTATACAACGTGAAAAGTTTTTCATCTAGCTGATTTGGAGATGTGCAGAGGTCATGTCTTTCATTTTCAAAGGATGGGCAGTAGCACAGGAAAGTATTCCATAGTCTCCTCGACACCGCAAGCACTGCACTTGGTGCTATTGGCCATTCCAATAATAAATAATTAAGAATTGGTGAGTGCAACACCCAGGCATAGGCAACACAGTGCTGTTTGATCACTTCGGGGAAGACCAGGAAACAGCCACAGTTGCATAGATGGGTTGAGAGAATGCAACCGTTTGTGAGTGAATTCACGTGTATGCCACATCTGCAATGTCATACGGTTCGTTAGCTTGCTTAAGTGTTGAGCTGCATCAGTCCCCAATAAAGTTATAGAAACCAGTTTCGTTCTTTCATGTGCTTTCCTAACAGCTTCGTTGGCAAGGTTGTTGCCGGAGATACTGCAATGAGCCAGTAGCCACTAAAACACGACGTTGTGTCCTTTTACGATCGCATGGTGGTGCGTTTCTCGTATCTGCGGCACAAGTTGTTCACAGGACCGACGACGAAGAGCTTACAAAAGACATTGCAGGGCCACCTTTGAGTCGCAGAATATTGCCCACCAATTAGCCGGTTGGTGGTTAATGTAAACAATGGCGTCTCGGAAGACAACAAGCTCTGAACCGGTCAATGTTGTGAAGTGTGAAATCTGGTAGCTGATGTGATTGATTGTGTTAAAATAACCACTGCACTAGTGGAGCTTGTCTTAGTGGAAGAACCATCCATGTATATGTGGACTCGGTCAAAGTAGAAAGAATGCGAACAATATAGAATTGCATGCTTCAAGAAGAAGGTAGGCAGTCTGCTTTATTATTCCTGGAATAGAAAGGCACACTTCAAGTTGTGGCAACATCTTGAGGAGGATCACATTTTCTTCCTTCGTCCCCATTTTTGTCCTCCCTCCCCATTGGGCTCGAATCCCGGTGCCGCCAGGAGCCCACTGTTTTTTTGTTTTTGTTTTCCCAAATTGGTAGAGATGTACCATGACTCGGTGATCGGTTGTTTATACACGTTTCTCATATTGAAAGAGGGCCCCATAAGAGATTTGCGAAGGTCTCTGGGTGCCCCTTGTCCCACTACAGCTTTGGTGGAATAGTCTAGCGTCCGCCACAGCTGTGGGAGGCAAACGAGTGCTGCCGCCGAGTACATACTGGTAAAATAGGTACAAGAGTGCTCCTGGCCCTGTGCTCGGCAAGTATGGGAGTTCCAGACACTTGAAACGACACCCACATCATGGGAAGTTGGCGGCATAGGACTGCCAGACTCGTTTTTGAGATCTGTGTGGTGTTTTGTTTGTCTTGGGTTTCGCAGAGTGAGCATAGCTGTCCGGGGGGTTGCTTGTCTTGTAAACCGGTGGGTGTTCAGCAATGGGGATCGAACCGCGCACCGCCCGCAGCCGAGATGGTGTCCTATCCACAAGGCCACGACTTAAGCACACTCCAAGAATAATCGTCTTCAAAAAAAGGAAAGATGTCATGAAGCGGCTAGTATTAGCAGGGTTACTTGTGGAAAAATAATGGCCTGCCTTCTCAACTAATTTGTGGTCTGCAGAGCCCAATAATACCCGCTATCATTGGTTCACCACACAAGTGTGTGCCAATATTGTTTTACCTTGGTTGTATTTTTATCATGGTCACTTACAGTTTCTTCATCTTAATGTCTTTATTTATGGTGTCATCGCTTTCCACTTTGCCCAGCATGTTTGCTTAATTGCTTTGTAACATCATACGACTCAGTTGAAAATAAGAAGGCTGTCATATCCTGCACACACACAATCATCATTCAGATTGTAGTGCCATTAAAGATAAAAAAATGACAGCACCCATGGCGTCAGCCGCGGTGTTTTGTGCGGATTTTCTGTGTTTAATGAGCTTGCTGCATGCGAAAAGGAAAAAAAGAGCGGACTTTTATTTGCAAGCTGTGCACACTGTACTAGGGAATTGGCAAAATAATTCACAGCTGCATACTTCACCATCTGAATTTCTTTCCGCAGTATGCTTAAGAGCAGTGTCAACATCACTGAAAGCCAACAGCAGTTGCTAGCACTACCTTCACTGCACTTAGAGACCTGGTGAGGGTTGATTGCAGTCAGGCACTCTTTATGTGTCTAAAGTAGCTCTGGCCCGAGTCTCCTACAGTTTGACCATTGTGTCTATTGCTGTCCTCGACACTAAAAATCAGCTGTGCCACTGCCTGTCTGTCGTGCCTGTTGTGCCACTGTCTCTGTAATGAGGTAGAAGGCATTAGGTTCCAATTTCCCCCCAAGTATCACATGTGCTTCACCATGCGTGCTGGCCTCTTAAATGGCCTGAATAACAAGCTCAAGGTACAGGGTCCACCTCATTGTTGCATGTCGACTTTGTAGGAAACCAAGCCCTTCATAGGAGTAGGCCCTTGAGCCACTCTTGTCTGCTCTTATAATTGCATGCGTACATTTTATAACACCTTCTGTTTCTTGGAAAAAAGCACCATGTGTGTTTGTCAAAGTGTTGGGTGCTTTAGTATGCCCAAGTGCTAACTTTATTGCATCCAGGTGGGTACAAAACTGACGAGGAAGCTGAGATGAGGCTTCTTACATTTCTCCAGAAGGCATGTCGCAGGTGGTCATCAGGAACATATACACTCTTTCTTCCAAACTTTACATTGCAGGGACTTCGCAACACACAACCTTTGACTCTTCATGTTATGCCATTGCAAAAATAGTCAACTTCATCAGCAGTTCTTGACATGCTGCCGTACAACCATTTCGAAGCTTTTTGATAACCACCACCACTTACTGTAGATATTTGTAGCCTGATGTTTCTGTTTTAGTTGTATTTGTTATGTGTTATCCTTTAAAAGAGTAGTCTTGAGGAATAAAGCTTCACTGAAGCTTTATCAGCCATGGCCTCCAGCGCAGCACATGTTTCACTTTACAAAACAAATGGTTTAGATAGTGTTCTTTGAACATGGATTTTTAATCGCATGAGCAGTGAGAACTGTAGATTATACCAGACCACCTAATTTTCTGCTTTAATTGCTGCACTTCATTGCTGACATATCAAACTGTGGCACACTACACTGTGTTCAGTCCATGCTGATAGTAATGTGACCATACAATGGAAGATACAGTTTCAATTTGCACATTTCATACACATTTCATGGCTGACATCCACTTGGTGCCCTTACTCGGTTTTGATTAACGTTTATGAAGCCATCTCAAGGCACACTGAATAGATCCTACAGAAGGGCCAATACAAAAGAGCACGTGACGACTGTTGGGCTGTACAGTGCTCACGGATTGAAACGCGACAATTTAGGCCTAACCAATGCGCATGCTTTTGTTTCCACCGTCGGTAATTTGTGTGACATCGGCGCAATCTCGACTCGTACGCTTAGATCAGAGTCCAAGTCACCTTTCGTGACCAGATTCGAAGCAACAAGGCATGGTACTCTCGAGTAATTGCACAGAAAGAGTGTTCTACCCAAAATTTTCCTGTCGCGTTTCAATCCGTGAGCACTGTACATGCATTATGTTACCCAGAACCTAAAAGAAATTACAAGTTGGTACAAAGTACCTGTTGTCTTCTCTATCCCTAATATGCTGTCTAGACGGCACGTTCATTGATGTAAAATATACATTGGCATATGTTGGAATGTAAAAGTCAGCTCCCAGTTTGCATAACAATGAAGATAAGTTTTTAAATATATTCTGTAACAGATAATTCACTTATGGCCTGAGTAGTCTACTTGAATTTTGTTGCATGTTTACTGATCATGTGCATTTTCCCAAAGCTTTCTTTTCTCTGGATTCTTGAAGGTAACATTAGTTGCAAATTGCAAGGTACTGCCTGTTTTGTTCTTGTGTACATCTGTTCCAGGTTGTGTTGTTTAACCATTAATGCCTAAGCATTTCTATGGGTAACAAGACAGCCTTGATGGCAGTCTGGCTTCCAGCAAGTGTCTATAATGTTTTTCATGCATAGCAGGCAATGCTGCGGAAGCTATGCAAGTAGTGCAGCTTACAAGGTTACTTTTGGTTTCTGCTCAAAAATATGTCGTTTCTATAAAAATATGCCATGCATTTTTCTTTTGAATGAAGTTTTTGTACATTAGATGACATTAGGGATGCAAAATTTATGTGAGCGTTGAGTTTTTTTTTTTTTTTTTTAGGAAAGTTTGAGAAAAATTGAAACTCCAGTAAAAATAGCTTATATTTATTATTCTAGCAATAAAAAATAATTATCGAATACATGCGATAGTTACGTAGACAACACGAAGAAAATGGAATGAACGCCTTGTTTACTTCCACGAAAGATTGCTAATCTGATAACTTAGAAAAAGGTCACTCAGTGTCCAAGTCACTCTCGCTGGACACACTCACATCAGAATCAATTGCGGATGCTTGCACACTCGAATTTAATTGTTCATATACAAGTTTTCCAACATGTTTACTTGTGAACCTGTTGCTAAGCTTGTTACGAACATTTCCAAACAAAGACCAGTTTCGTTCACAACTGGCAGATAGCGAAGGTATCTCCAGCTGCCCAGAAGCTATAGGTGTCAGCAGCTGATTAGCAAAAATGCCTTGCCACCAAGTGGACAGTTCCACTTGCTTTGAGGAGTACCAGACGCCAGTCCTGGACCAAAATCCAGAGGGCATCCTGTATTCAGCTATACGATTGAAATTGACACTACATTTTCAACACGAAACTGAAAGCATATAATGAAGTAACTTAAAAATTGTGCTGCTGTTTTCTTATCATCGTCGTCACTTCTAGGATCGTGTGCTGCACTTCGTTTTTTTTTTTCCCTCTCTCAATCTTTTCGGGCTTTTTTCCCAGCCCTTACATCTCTTGGAGAGTTGCGACCGCTGGATAAAAAAAAAAAAGGTGCAGCCTGCCACGTCAGGCGGGCTGCAATGGGAGCGAATCTCTCAGTCGTAGTTGAATGCATGGCCGCATGGCTGTGCCGAATCGCGCTAGCTGACAGGGTTTGGACATGACGGCGTTCCAAGCGCATTCCTGAAACATTTTCTATGCGGATCCCAGACAACAGTTCCCGGCTGGTGGCGCTGCGGCAGATGACACTGTTTTCGATGCACGTGGCAGGCCATGTGACATTTAACATGTATGGTGCTAAGCACAGTGCATACACTGTGCTTAGCACTCTTAATGTTAATTCAAAAGTGGAGAGAGCCTGAATTTACTCATACTACAAAACACAGATACTTCTGCCAGATACTTCTGAACAACTGCCCACGTAAAAAGCTGCTGGTACATGTCATGCACGATTTTTCGGTTGGTGCTCTTTTTGTCCCTTCTTCTTTCCGCTTAGTTTTGCTGCGCCAGATCCACATTTCACTCATATTGTGCCTTTATATATATATTATATAGTATATATATATATATATATATATATATATATATCTCCCTCTTTTTTTTTTTTCCTTTTTTTTCATGCTCAACTTAACATGACAGGCGTGTCTGCCAATTGTGCATGTGTAAGACGCTTACCAGCGACCTTGCCCTAAGCTTCGTCTGGCACGACCAGGTCTTGGTGTCTTTCCTTTAACTCTCTCTCTCTCTCTCCTTTTTTTAACATGACAGGCGTGTCCATCAATTGTGCATGTGAAACACGCTTAACAGCGACCTTGCCCTTTGCTTTGTCTGGCAGGACCAGGTCTTGGTGTCTTACCTTTAACTCTCCCTCCCTCCCTTTTTTTTTTTTTTTTTTTGTGCATGTTCAACTTAACTTGACAGGCGTGTCCGTCAATTGTGCATGTGAAACACGCTTAACAGCGACCTTGCCCTCTGCTTTGTCTGGCACGACCAGGTCTTGGGGTCTTTCCTTTAACTCTCCATTCATTTTTTTTTTTTTTTTTTTTGCATGTTCAACTTTGTCATATATCTCTCTATCTCTCCTTTCTCGCTTTTATATATATATATATATATATATATATATATATAATATATATATATTATTTCACTACTGGCATGATTAGCACATTCAAGTCACTGCTTGAGACTTGCCTATTCACATTGATCTTTTTAGCTAAGGCTGTGGAGTCATTTAAGCTAGCTCCGACCTAAAGTTTTCTTAAGGTTTGTTGACAATTGCTTCTTTGTCATAGACAATAAGGACCTGTAACATTTCCTTGATTGCTTAAATAGCATAGAACATTACATCAAGTTCACCGAGGAAGAATAGAAGCATGGGTGCCTCCTCTTCATAGACGCACTTGTGATGCGTGCTCCCGCAGGCCTCGCCTTCAGCGCGTACTGGAAGTCATCCCACTCGGGTTGATACTTGGACTTCGTCAGTTCACCCGATGTCCCATAAACGATGAGTGGTTTTGTTGCTAGTTGAATGGGCACAACACACCTGCCATTGGACATTGGAGCACCTGTGCTTATGGCCATTGAAGCACACCTGACAAAGAATGGGTACCCCAAGCATTTTATTCGAACTACGACCAAGCTTGCCATGAATAATCAGCTAAAAGCCAAGCAAGGGATGGATGCTCAAGCATGAAGGCAGAAGTGCGCCACGATCCCTTATATATGTATTGCGAGGGAAGCCCTTGCCCATGTCTTTATGAATCATGGTGTCGAAATATTGCATGTCCCAACAAGCATGCTTAAATGTGGCCTGATGAACATGAAGGATCCAGAGTTTCCCTGGCGTGGTCTTTGAGGTTTCTTGCACTGATTACAAATCGGTGTGATGATTATGATGAAAACTTTAACTTTGGGGAAGGGGGTATAGGGGAGAAGCCCTTAGTCGAGGGCTCCGGTGATGTCTTCGGCGATAGCCTTGGCCCGGTGGATGATCGCCCGCCGTGCCTCAGGAGTCCTACCACTAAGGGTCATCTCCCACTGCTCCATGGTGAGGATGGGTATTGGTGGGTAAAAAGAGAAGATGGGGGCGAAACATAAATCGGTATATATATATATATATATATATATATTGGTGGAGAGTGGAATATTTTGCAGGCATCTTGAGCAGCACAAGAATGATGTTGCCAAGGCCACACCCTGACAAATGCTGTCGCTGAGCATGCCCAGAACACGGATCACCAAATAAACTGGGACAACGCGTGTATCGTTGCCATGGAGAAGCACCTGACAACAGAGATCAATCTTGAATCTTTAATGCTTCAAGCCAGAAGTAATACACTGAACAGATCATCTGGCACACTCAATGACGTGTATGCCCGAACTTTTGGCCATGTGCTTCGGGATTCGTATGAATCCCAAAATGTCATTTTATTTTAACTATTGTCAGTGACCTGCTACTTTTCTAATGAGAGCAAATACCTAAAGTGTTTGGCTGGGAAGTCACGTCTCCTGCTTAGATTGCGGGCAGCCTACATACCTACCGGCTCTCCCAGAGGATCAGAGTGATGAACTGAATTCGCCACAAGTAGGGTACTACGTTTTTCGATTAATCCAGTTATATCTAAGAAATGCTGGCTAGCAAAAAAAAGAATGGACAATTCAGACTTATCCAAAAAAGTCCAAATTTCATAGCTCACAGTTGTGTTCAAGTGACCGTGCCATGACTAAATTTGCTGAAAAAAGTGTGGTAAAGTGAGGGCGTTCTTCGTTGCAACAAGAGAGAGAGAGAGAATGCATAGAAAGGCAAGGAGGTTAACCAGATGTAGTTCCGGTTGGCTGCCGTGCACGGGGGGAAGGGGTAGGGGGAGAAAGAGAGACGAGCACAAACAAACTGCGTACACTAAAGAGCGGCAGGGGGTGGCGCTCCTAAAGTCTATCGTGAAGGCCCGTAGATCGCAGGAACCTTAGTAACGCGAGTAACGCCTACAGCGTGGATGTTCTGTCGGAGCACTGGCCTAAAGCTTTTAGTTCCGTTAGTGCACGATTGTCCAATTGGTCCAACACTCTGCGCATCACTTGTCTTTCGGCATTATAGCTCGGGCAGACACAGATAATGTGTGTGAGCGTCTCATCACTGTTGCACATGTTGCACGTGGGGCTGTTGGCCATTCCAATAAGGAAGGCATATGAGTTCGTAAATGCAATGCCTAGCCACAGCCGGTACAGCATGGTCTGTTCACATCGTGGTAATCCAGGCGGTAGATGCATCCGTATATCCGGAGACAACGAATGCAAACGGCACATGGTGAAAGTGTTCGAGTCACACAGGGGCAAAGCACATTCACGAGACATCAATCGCAGTCCAGCCGCAGCGTCTGTTCGCAAAAGTGGAATGAAGGCACATTGACCACTTTCATGTGCAGATCGGGCGGCCTCGTCGGCGTGGTCATTGCCGCTGATGTTGCAATGTCCCGGAAGCCATTCGATGATATAATCTGTCGTATTTCTGGGGCCAGTTGTTCATTGGGTCCGTGGCGCATTGGGCTTTGTATGCACTGAAGGGCTGCCTTGGAATCACTAAAAACTGTCCATTGTTGTGTTGGTTCCTGATTAATACAGTCAAGTGCAGCACGGAGTGCCGCAAGTTCTGCACCCGTCGAGCTGGTAACAAATGAAGTTTTTAGCTTGATTTCTTTAGATTTTGCCGGGATGATGACTGCAGCAGCGGAGCTGTTGAGCTTTACCGAACCATCTGTGTATACATGTTGCCGGAATCTTTGGACATTGTAAATGTGTTCCAAAGTTGCTTGCTTCAATACTTGCAACGGCGCTCCAGCTTTCCTTTTGATGCCCGGAATTGTCAACTGTACCTGCGGCCGGTGCAGACGCCAGAGTGGGGCTGATAATCGTGTAGCAGGCGTGAATTGTGAAGGCAAGTAGGACTGATGTCTTACTACACTTTTGGCAAATGTTGAATGTGGCCTCTTCGCTGGCAAGCTAGCAAGATGGTGTGAGGGAATCCGAGTCAGATGTCGGATGTGTGCCCTCAGGACATCTGTAGCAATGTAGACTATGAAAGGGGAGTCTCTGGCAATGGCCACTGTCGCAATCGATGACATAGTTTTTGGGAGACCAAGACAAGTTCTGAGGGCTTGGGCTTGCACACTCTGGAGTCTGCGGATATTTGTAGTGCAAGTATTTCCTAGTACAGGTAAGCTGTATCGCAGGAAGCCCAAGAATAGCACTTTATATAGTTGCAGCATTGATGGTACTGTTGCGCCCCAGGACTTTCCACCGAAAAACGCGAGAAGGTCCACAATGGCAGCCAAACGGTTTGTCATGTATGAGATGTGAGGGCTCCAAGACAAGTCTCTATCAGTAATGACGCCAAGAAATCGGGGTGTTCATCTATACGCTACATTTCGGTCTTTAATCCGCAAAGCATATGGGGCCATCGCTTTGCGAGTAAAAGCAACGAGTGCACGCTTCTCAGGTGAAAGCTCCAGGCCTTGCCTTCTTAGATACATTGACACGGCCGTTGAAGCCTTCTAAAGTTGTGTGCGGACTTGTACACGTGTCACTCCTGAAGCCCATATGCAAATTTCGTCTGCATATACGGAGAGCTGTACGATTTGCAGTAACGAATCTGCGAGACCAACGAGCACCAGGTTGAATAGGGTAGGGCTAAGTACTCCGCCTTGCGGTACACCACAACTGGTATAGCTAGACGGCATTGCTCCGTCTTCAGTCAAAATAAGAAAGATATTCTAATCAAATAGCTGTGTATCCAGCAAAAGACGTGTCCACCAATTCCTACAGATTCTAAGGCATCCAGAATTGCATGATGATATACATTGTCGTAGGCACCTTTAACATCAAGGAATAAGGCTGCAGTGATTCGTTTCAGGTGTTTCTGGTGCTGTACATACGTTACAAGGCCAATAACGCTGTCTATTGACGAGCGTCCGCGTCTAAAGCCAGCCATTGCCTCTGGATAGACGTAAAATTCCAAGTACCATTCTAACCGTGTAAGGATCATTCTCTCCATTACCTTGCCGACGCAGCTGGCCAGTGCTATTGGAGTGGCAACAAACTCCTCATACAAACTGTTCATCAAGGTGAACGTCCAAAGGAAAAATTCAAAATTTACTGCTCACAATAATTAAAGAACTAGAAGCTGAGTCTACTTTTTTGTACGATTTGTATCATCGCCTTGCCACATGATGCTAAATTGATGGAATGACGCATCTGCGGCAACCTTTGTGCATGTGTTGACTGCAGGCTTGACATTGTACACGAGGAAAAGTGGTGTGACGTCACTAAGAGCTTTCGAGAGTACTACACCAGCTAGTCATTCTGGTACCGCGCTCAGATTGTCAATCCAAACATGAAGGTGGAACTGCCAATAGAATTTGACACGTAAATTCAGTTGTTTACTGCTGGTTTATCATTCAATCATGATGCTGCCTTGCTGGCAAAGTAGTGTCAAAAGGCGTACACCACCATTGAATAAATTGTTGAGCCCCTAGTTTTGTGGAGGATGCATGGTCGTGACTGCCCTGTCCTTTCATGCACTAAGCTGCACCTACTGGCTACTGTATCCAGTGTAAACATTGAAAAAGTATTCCCATTGTTTTGTTCCATAAATCCAAAGAGCATGGGCTGTAATAACGGATTCCAACATTGGTAAACACGTATTTATAGATTCCAGTAAATTGTAACTGCGATAAACCCTTTATTGATTTTTGTCCTTTTTGCATAATAGGTTTGCTTTATGGGTGGGCACAAAACTAAAAGGTGAATAATGCTAGAAAGACCAAAAAGCACTGTGAATATCATTGCACTGTGAAAGAAAACTTTCATAAACTCTGATTTTTGCAGAAAAAATTAATGGCTTTGTAAAACACCCTCTGACTTTTTCCTAATATAAACCCTGAAAATAAAACAAAACCTGAATTATCTCTATCTGGCGCTACTGATGGCTCAACAGCTTTATGTCAATGATGCTTGGAAATGCTTGCACCTTTGGCTTAAACTTTGGCCATAAATGAAAGGGAATTTAGCTCCCCGTCATACGATAACCATTCCTTGAGTTTTGTCAAAGGTTCAATAGGGTTTATTTCCACATCTCTTATGCGTGCGGCTACGGCCCTGTCCCACTTCCATGAGCACATGATACAGTTACATGGGTGTTTCTGGCTTCCCATCGGCTTGAACAAATGTGTTGCTGTGTTTCCTTGCAATGCATTCTTTCTTGTTGGGGTGATGGTGGCCTTACAGTGAATTTTACATGCATTACTTGTGTCTTCAACACTGTGCACTTGCTCCACACACCTGTAGCGCAGATACAGGTGGTGGTTCATTAGTGTAGTGTTTAGGACTGTTCGGCACTTTCGCTAGTGCGCAGTGATGCGGAAGAAAGAGAGAGTCATTTGGGAGCATTTATCAAAATCAAAAAGAACCTGAAAAGTATATATATATATATATATATATATATATATATATATATATATATATATATATATATATACACACACATACATACATACATACATACATACATACATACATACATACATACATAGAGTGAATAGCTGTGTAACTGCAGTCAGTACGTCCACACATAGCACACGAGGATAAACGGGTTGAAACAGTCCTGTGTTGCGAGGCTCACGGTTCTGTTGTCACGGCACTGTGGGTTTACCCGAGCTCGAGCCGGCTGCGACAACAACACGCTCAGGCCCCGTTCGGCACGGTTCTCGGGCTCAGCACGCTCAGGAGCAGCAGCAGCAGCAGCCAGGGGACGCCTTCTCCAGCACGATCTCCGTGTTCGGCTCGTACGCCGCTCATGACTGACGTGCTACAGTCACACGTCCAGCACAGCCTCGGTGCCCAGCTCGTACGCCGCTCGCAATTCACGTGCGGCGGTCACACGTGAGGACCGCGTCTAGCACAGCAACATCTGTGCCAGACTGGAACGCTACTCGGCACAGCTCAGGTGCAGCAGCTCAGGGACCGGCGGTGCTCGGGTCAGCCAGCGTCTCGAGCACTGGCAGCAGGACTCCTGGTTCCTCGGACGCCCGCGTCCACGCTCATCTCCACGATCCTATGCACCTTGCCATGGACGTCTCGCCTGGCAGGACCTCTCGCCTCGTTCACCCCAGGAGCTCGGAACTGCTGCCCGCCTGGTTCGAACACTGCGAGATCACCCTTGTGCCGCCGTGCTCGTGCACCCGTTCACTTCTTCCCGGAGCTTGGGTGGCCGCTCCGATCTTCTAGCGGCACCTCGCGGCACTCACATGTGACAATTAGCGTACTTCAGGCAGAAGTAAGAGTGAAACTTTGGGTAACAGCGCAAACAGACGACCACAAGAAGGGAGACACGGACACACAGGACACACAGCGCCTGTGTGTCCGTGTCTCCCTTCTTGTGGTCGTCTGTTTGCGCTGTTACCCAAAGTTTCAAGATGTACCAACTCGCCCAAAAAGAAGTATTGAAGAAGTAAGAGTGCACTGGCAGACTTCAGCATAGCAGGCACGTTTCGAGGATGAGGCACGTTTCGTTCTCGTGCCAGAAGACATTGCTGCATCAAATTCTATCCTAAAGGACTACAGCACGTTAGGCAAGATAATCTCATCTGTGTCCCACCAGGGATTTATCCAGAATGTTGATTTTCGGGGGGGGGGGGGGGATACAAAGTTATTGGTTATCTTTTTTTGAGCGAGGGGGGGGGGGGGGTCAAGAGGCTAGCGCTGTTTTTACCATCTTGTTTTAATTAAGGCTGAACGCTTTTTTTTTTCTTTTTTCAACAAATGGTGACAGAAAAGTTGATGATAAGCAGCAGTAGAATAGAAAGTATTTTCTTTTTCACGCAGTACAAAGCAGTACAGGGAAGAGGGGACACTGGGCAAAAAGCTGCTAAAGGCAGCTTGAGGGAGCACCCAGTGCTCCAGGTACACATGAACAGCAATGGGTGGGCATATACAAAATTTACATGCAACATTTCTCACCGGAAAAGCAAAATATAGCGCGTTCATACACTACAAAAAAAAAAGAGAGAAAGAAAAAAAAGAAAAGAGAGAAACTGAAATACATAATGTCAGCCTAAACTATCTTGCAGTATAATAATTCATGCCTATTTACAATGTAAGAGGAGTTGTTTCAA
>NW_023607023.1:0-60001 GCF_013339745.2 Dermacentor silvarum | reverse complement strand
CAAGAACTTATTTAGATGTTTTTGTCAGAAAATTTGCGACATGCTTGGGCGTGCGCCGGGAATGTGAAAAATATTGAAAATGCGCGTGCCCGACGCGCAGCGTTACATTCCGTGCGACTTTAACAAGCCATGTGCAATCCATTAACGTCGCATCCTATAGCCTTTCGCTGCTTTCCCCCTTTGGGTAAACAAGCAGAAAAATCCTGCGGGCCCCCGGTTATTTTATTTGATTCCTTTCCGATGTTATCACTCGATCGCCGCGTCGACAACTTGTTTGCCGCGTGGCCAGCAAAACTCACCCGTGCCACGGCGCGATGCACGATAAGGGTGAGTCTGTCACGACAGTCAAAGTTTAGAAAAAAAGAAAACGGGAGGGCGCACAAGTGCGCGCCTGTTCGGCGTCCTTATCAGAGCCGTGCCTTCCTTTCCATTTGCGTGAGCAAGCGGTGAAGAAGCCGGAATTGCGATACCAGTTATAGTCACCGACAAATCTGGCCGAGGGCGACAGATCTGACCGCACCAGGGGGGGGGGGGGCGCTGAAGTTACCGCGAGTAAAGTCCCTATATAAGAAAAGTACCTCCATCCTTTAATCAACGCTGCTTCGCTCTTTCCTGTATCTCCGATTGGACGATGATAGCGCGCGCTTTGACTTCTTTATATATTTTTTTTCACCTCAGAGCCATGTTGAAAGTCAATCTGCGCAGGCGCAGTCTCTAGCGGCGGCGGCGGCGCGCGCCCGGCCTGAAAGCTTCAACGTGGACTTTCTAGGGGCGCCACCGCCGACTTGCTTTCGCAAGCAAAAAGTAAAGAAAAAAAATTACTCCATCTCCCGCTAAAGGGAACCATGTGTGGATGCGAAGCAGCGGGGAGGTGGTTAGCTTGAGCGGGAGATGGTTTCGCGGCAGCGGCCCGAGCGCTCATCGCGGCGCTGCACAGGAGAGAGAATGAGGCGCGCGCGCTCCGTCATTTTCATGCCGCGGAACTACCGTGGCGACCCCAGCGGAGTATGCAGCTGTTGCACCACTGTCATGCGCGCCGCTCCGGATACCTAGAGGAGAGAAAGGGGGGAAGGTAGGAGAGGAGAGAGAGGGGGGCGGACGCGCATGCGCTGTGGGGGTGTGGCACGCGGGCGCGGCTCCATAGAGTAGTCCTAGAGGAGAGAAAGGGGGAGGGGACGCGCATGCGCTGTGGAGGTGTGGCACGCGGGCTCCGCTCCGTAGAGTATTCCTAGAGGAGAGAAAGGAGGCAGCGTAGGAGAGGAGATAGGGGGGGGGGACGCGCATGCGCTATGGGGGTGTGGGACGCGGTACAACAGACGGAGCCGCCGGCAAGAAATGCTTCGCATTTAAAACATTAGGACAGGAGACGGAGGAGGAAAGAGTAGATGGCGGTACTTTTACTATATAGGGACTTTAACCGCGAGTAGAGCTTCCAGGGGTTTTAACCGCGAGCGATTCAAAGGGCCGTGATCATGCTCGCAAGCGTTCGCTCGCCGGTGCTCATGGTTCTCTTCCCAAGTTCAATCGAGTCTACATAGTGTGTGCACCGCTCGTGGCTCTTTTGGTCACGTTCAAGCCTTGACCAGCACCTGCAGATCCGGTGCAATTCCTTACGGTACTTATTCGCGACTCCAGCAATTCATGCGACACCTAGCGGCGAGTGCCGCAAACCTCACACGGAGGTCGGAGCGTCGGAGCAGACGCTCCGTCCGTAGCCTTCGTACTGCGATCGGGTGCGCTTCTAGTACGATACGATGGAGCCACCACCTACGAAACTCCGCACGGCCCTGGAATTATGCTGCGTTTTCAGTTTTGCGGCGCCGAAGAGCCACATGCATGGATTGCGAATCTTATCATAAGCTGCGACAACGACAATAGTTCGCCAATAGTTTCGACAATATCGACAATAGTTTGTTCGCGACCCTCGTCGCGAACAAATGCTCTTTCCAGGAACGAAATTTGAAATTAGGCACCGTGAAAGCAGAGGCAACCGCGATCGAAATCATACCGAACGGTTGGCTGAAAAACAGCGTATTCGTAGTGAACGTCTACAGCTCGCCCTCTGACCACAGACAGTCGTTCGCATCGATAATAACGAAGGCGACCTCAATGGCCAGGGGGGCCCCACTAATAGTGGCTGGAGATTTTAACGCGCCCCACGAAGCCTGGGGTTACGCAAGGCCAATGCCCAAGGGAGAGCGGCTATTGGAAGGCAGTCACTAAGTGCTCGCTAGAGCTGGTGACGGACCCCCGCTATCCGACTCGACTAGGCACGTCGGTGGCGCGGGATACGACGCCCGACCTGACCTTCGTCAAAAACGTGCGAGGGGCCGAATGGCGAAACCTGCACGAGAACCTCGGCAGCGACCACTACATTCTGGCGGTGACGATCCCCATCAGGGCGGCACCACCGAGAGAACTTAAGGTCACCGACTGGGACGCCTTCCGCAAAATAAGGAAGGAAGACACAAGCGAATACGCGGACCTAGACAGCCTCTTTCGAAGGCTCAAAGAGGACGTTAGCACCGCGACGAGGGTCGTCCAAACCGAACTGAACGTGGAAAGGATGGACGCGAGATTGGCACACCTATTAGAGGCAAAGAATTCCATCACGGCCAGGTGGAAAACGCAAAGACTTAATCGCAGACTGCGAAAGAAAATAGCTGCACTAAATAGGGAAATCGAAGCGCACTCGATCGAGCTTTCCAAGCAACAGTGGAACGAGGTGTGCGCGTCGGTAGACGGACAAATGCGAGCCGGAGGCAAATGGAACCTCCTAAAGAAACTGTTAGACGACAGGCAATCCAAATGTAATCAGAGATTGACAATCGATAGGATTTTACACAAGGAAAAGGAGCAGGGCAAAACGGAGAGCGAGCTCCTAAAGGAGCTGGCGGAGACGTATTTGCCACTGAGCCCGTCGGGCGACGGCGACTATCCACAATACGCTGGCGCAGAGGTCGAAGAACTCGACCCACCCTTCACGGAATCATAAATTTGGGATGCCTTACAAGGCCTCAACGGACACTCGGCGACGGGCCCGGATGGGGTCTCGAACAAACTGTTGAGAAACCTAGACGGAAAGTCGGTCGAGAAGCTCACTGAAGAAATCAACAGAGCGTGGGAAACGGGACGAGTACCCGAGGTCTGGAAAGAGGCCTCAGTCATACTAATACCGAAACCCGGTATTACCGAACATGCGGCCGATATCGCTAACCTCGTGCGTGGGCAAAACAGCTGAACATGCCATACATAACCGAGTATCGCGGTACATAGAGAGGGAGGGCCTCTTCCCACACAACATGGTGGGCTTCAGACCGGGCCTCTCCACACAGGACGTAATGCTACTACTCAAGAAGCATATAATCGACGGCATGACCAGAGACACCAGGGGCATACTGGCCCTGGACCTAACGAAAGCGTTCGACACGGTCAAACACAGATTTCTACTGGAAACGATCTCGGTGATGGGGCTCGGCCGGAAATTCCACTCCTACATAAGCTCCTTCCTCAGAGACAGGAAGGCCACGATCAAAATAGGACAGGCCACGTCCGATTGGTACACGCTGGGTGCGAAGGGCACCCCACAAGGGGCGGTGCTCTCCCCACTATTATTCAATCTAGCAATGAAAGGGCTCTCGGACCGGCTGACAAGAGTGACCAATGTCAATCACGCCCTGTACGCAGACGACATTACGGTGTGGTGCACGGGAGGGTCCGACGCAGATGTCGAGCGGGCTCTCGAAGAGGCGCTGGACACAACGGAAGAGTACCTAATGAAAACGGGACTCCGCCTGTCACCCAGCAAATCGGCACTGCTGTTGTACAGGCCCTCGAAACAGGGCATGAGGAATTTGACGCCGATCGATCAAATCCCAATCAAATTACATACGACCGACGGCCAGCCGATCCCCAGAGTGGACACTATAAGAATCCTGGGGCTGCTAATTGAGGCTAAAGGCGGTAACACGCAAACCGTCATGAAACTCACGTCCAAAACGGAGAACATGCTCCGGCTGATCCTCAGGGTGACCAACCGCAGGGGAGGGCTCAGCGAGAGCTGTCTCATCAGACTTTACCACGCCTTCCTCATGAGTCACGTAAATTACGTAGCCTCGGCGTTAAAATGGACCAAGAGAGACGCGGCCAAGATAGAGACACTGATGCGCAAGAGCATCAAAAGGGTGTTAGGTCTTCCGATTACTACAAGCACAGAGCGGCTCGATCGGTTAGGGGTCCACAACTCGCTAGCAGAAATCATCGAAGCACAGACCAAGGCACAGGTCGTGCGGCTGTCGACCACCAGGGCCGGCAGACGCATCCTAGAAGAAGCAGGCATAAATGCAGAGGCAGAGTGCAACGCACGCAAGGTCGCGCTCAGCGCGTCGGTCAGGGGCACTTTCAAGGTTGAACCGCTTCCGAGAAACGTCCACCCGCAATTCAACGAGGGGCGCCGAAAGGCGAGGGCCCGAGCACTACTGAAATCGACCGCCAACTGCCCGGGACTGGCGGCATTTGTAGACGCGGCCCAGTATGGGCGCAGCGACCGGTACGCGGCCGTCTCGATACGGTGGGATGGTACGATCATTAACGCGGCATCGGTCAAGGGGGGTAACGTCCGAAATGGCCGAACAGGTGGCAATAGCCATGGCAATGAGCGACCCCGAACGTCCTTACGTGTACACAGATTCGCTATCGGCGGCCAGAGCATTCGCCTCGGGCTCTATATCGCGGGAAGCGGCGGCCGTCCTCGGCAACGAGGGAGCCGCGGGTCATCACATCGTCAAATGGTTTCCGGCCCACATGGGGGCCGACGTGCACCCCGACTTTCCCAACGCCAACGAGCTGGCGCACGACCGCGCGCGAGGACTCACGCACCGCGGCGATCGTGGCGAGCGAAGTGGCGGGGAGGGAGGGGAGCACCGAGACCCGCTGCTCACCTTCAACGAAATAACAACGCACTATCAGCTGTCGAGGAGGGCCTTCCCGCTCCCCCGCGCTAAACTCAATAGACCACAGTCATCGATATTCAGAATGCTTCAGACAGGGTCGTTCCCCTCGAGAGGCAGACTGAGCCTTTATTCACCAGAGGTAGAGCCGCAATGTCCGGATTGTGGCGAATCTTACTGCTCGCTAGCGCACATGCTATGGCAATGCTCCGCGTTAAGCGGCACCATGTTCCGTAAAGAAGAAGACTGGGAGGACGCCCTGCGAAGCGACGACCACCAGACCCAGCTCCGGGCTGTCCAGAGGGCTCACGAAAGGGCGGAGGCTCACGGGCTTCCCGTCCCAACGTGGGTGCGGCCCGCGACCCCTGCCGACCACTAAACAAAGAGTGGGTGGGGAGGGGTTCCTCAGGACTCAATAAAGTTATTTCCCCCTCCTCCTCCAACGACAATAGTTGTGTTCTCAACATCTTGCTCGAGAAAGTTCTCATTTTAGGGGCGAAGCTCCTTAGGGCGTGGGTCTGTCCTTCCTCCGATGTAGTATGTAGCCACCTGTAGTTTTGTGAAGTGTTCATTAGATGGCGTAAGTGTCGATCTTTCTATATATAAGTGTATATAATGTCACTAGATGGCGCTAGTTTTTCGTATAGTTGATGAGAAAACCTACAATGCAGTGCGACGGGTTACCGCTAGGGGGTGTTATAATAAAAGGTGCT
This sequence comes from Dermacentor silvarum, assembly GCF_013339745.2. Classification (NCBI taxonomy): domain Eukaryota; kingdom Metazoa; phylum Arthropoda; class Arachnida; order Ixodida; family Ixodidae; genus Dermacentor; species Dermacentor silvarum. The sequence continues at coordinate 54,339 of NW_023607023.1, read as the reverse complement.
CGCTCTTGGCGCGCTTTCTCTTTCGCTCGGAGTCGCCGGATGGAGGACAAGGCTGCGGAGCGGAGAGCACGGAAGGCGGCGGCGGCGCGCGCTCGCAGGCAGAATCCCGCGGTGAGAGCCCGCGAGGCCGCGGCTTCACGACAGGCAGCGCGGCGGCGGCGCGAAGACCCCGTAGTGCGAGAACGAGAAGCAGAAGCGGCACGGCTGCGGCGCGAAGACTCGGGCGTTCGCGAACGCGAAGTAGAGGCGCTACGGCGGCGAAGACCCGCAGTGCGAGAACGAGAGGCAGAAGCCGCGCGGCTGCGGCGCGAAGCGGATCTTCAAAATGCAAGGAACAGGGAATCGGCGCGAAAGCGTGCGTATCGACAGGCAGATCCCGAGGCTGTGAGAGCTCGTGAAGTGGCCACAAAACGCATCAGGCGAGCTCGGTCCCAAGGCGCCGACGCGCGTTTGAAGCGGGACTCTTCCTCGACGTTACGTTCGGCCACAGCTGGGAAGTATGCGACAGATTGTCGAACGGACATATCAAGGCGTTCGTTGACGCGGCGTTGTTCGACCACGACAACTACAAGCAAGGACCCTTTGTGTTGGTCGGGGATTTCAATGTGGACATTACAGAACGAACTAACGAGTGGCCTCATACAACACATGGCAGCAAAACATGGACTCACGTGTGTCTCCTTAGACTATAAGAAACCCACGACAATTAGAGGGACTTGCATAGATCTAGTCTTCTCTAACTTCCCATTGAGACCTATAGAAGAACCGTTATCCCTTCAATTCATGGACCACAAAGCCGTGGTGGGACTCCGCAAACCAAGCATCTAAGAAGAAGCGTCTAAGAAAATAAAACGTATTGTATATATACACACACTGTTTCTCACGTGTTTACTTGATCATATACTGGGCAAATTACTCGGAGTATTCACGGTTTACCGATGATCCCTCCGGAGCTTCGCCCCATCATCATCAGTCACCTCGAGGATATGCTGTGATTTTTTTTTTTTCAGGCGAGGGTCGGTTTGTTGTTTGTCTGAAGAGAACGCGATCCTGTCGCTTATACTACGTTTGCAGTAAAGCACTACAGCAAACTTCAGGAAGTTTGCGTTGAGGTTGTTACTGCCATCGTGATAACGTTCAGCGTATGCGTGCTGCAACATGCAGTTTCATGTGATAGCCGGCGTGGTAATGCAGTTTATGATGCGAATGTCGCCGCGGTACTCAAGCTTTCCTTGATTAAAGCTTTTATATCAGATACATGCGGCGCGCAACGTGGAACTACCCCGTATGGTACATCAGCGAAAATCGGTACATCGGAGTGTCAGGTGCTCCCGGTTAACGTCAGTAAATCGTTCTATGTAAGCACAACATGTGCGCGCCAGCGTACAAAATAACTATGGGGTGGCATAGTGGTACGCCTTCCTTTCGACCACGACACGCTACCCGTGTAACTAGTGCAAATTAGTAGGCGCTTATTTTAAAGTGCGTAATTATCCAAGCAATTGTATCCCTTATCAGTGTATGAAGGAAATTGGCAGTTCAGAGGCGAACACAGTTTTGGCCACTTAAAGTGCAGGATACGTGATTTATATAATAACATGGAAAATTAATTACATTCATAATGCAGTAGCTCAGTTAACATTAATTTACACCGAAACATTTGTTTTATTTCACTAGTTTACACAGCAGCCATAAGCGACATGTTCGTAGACAGTGGGGAGTAATCAGTCATGGTCAGGCCACGCAGCACAAGCCATACCTGTACATGGTGTGCAAATGTGTTTTTATTGTAGTAAGCCGATCTTTCGGTTCCTATTTATCGTTTTGTTCTTTACAAGAGAAACAATGCGCCAACTACTGAAATAACTACAGCTAAGCGAAGCAAGTCACGTTGCGCAAATCTTGAATGTAAAATGAATAACAGGAGCGCAAAAGTAGCGGGAAAGGTTCGCCACATATTTGTAGTGCATGCTCGCGAGAAAGTGCAAAGCTTGATTTTAGGTTCGCTTGCTTTCTAGACTGAAAAGAGCGTGCAGAGTTTGCGCCTTCGCCAAACCAAAATGTGTTAAGGCAACAACAATGAGAAAGTGCGCGCCGGCTGCGCATTTATCCGCATGTACAGCGGCAACAGCTGATTGAGAAAGTCGGTGCGCTGCTGCGCGCCATGTTAAACGTGCCAAACAGAGCACGTTGTAAGATTTCGGCAATCCTGGCGAGGTCAGCGTGACGTATCCAACTTCGCCGGCTGCTGTCTCGCTCGCTCGAAACGCCGGACTATCTATCCGCGCCTTAACAGTGCATCAGAGCAGCAGAAACGCGCTTGTACTTTTCCGACCATCCAACAGTGCACGAGTACTTCGGTTCCACGACCAATGGGTTCAAGAATACATCGGTGATGTTCATCAGAATCTCGTGCGGGTCCGCTGTCACGCCAGATGTTCGCACACACCGTGCGACCACTTCAGCCTCATTACCCAGTGTGCCTCTCTCAGATCGGCTAAAATTATTTGGTCGGCGTAAGCTACTCCCTTTCCTTCCACAAAACAGTGCGAACCGGCATCACACGGCACGAATGTCATCAAACTACAGTGTAATGTACACCAAACACAGCGGTTGCGGCGACGCGGGGATCTCCGTGTAGCCGCCATGTTGCACAGTGTAGCCAGACGCTGATGATGATGATGATTTATTGGCATCCCCTTTGAAACGGGGCGGCGACAAATAGTCACCTAGCCTGCTTGACTTAATCAGGTATACTATACATGTTCTTTATCTAGCATTTTTGTATACCTCTCATTATTTTTATTTTTCAAAAATTTACCTTGTACCACTGCCTATAAATTTAAGAGATAAGGTTGTATCCATCTTTTCCCTGCTTTTTTTCCACCAGTACTCTAATCGTCTCTTGCTGATCTCCACAGCTGATCTGTTATATGTTTCCTTCCACTTTGAAACCAAGCGCTTCTGGGAGTTGCACGTTACCTACGGTTCTCGCTGGGTGGATCCCGTCGCATTCCATTAGGATGTGCTGAGTGGTCTCTGGATCTTTACTGCAGCGTACACATGTCTCATCTAGTTCCGAATATTTGTTCCGATATGTTTTCGTCCTTAGGCAACTGGCTCGAGCCTCAAATAGCAAGGCACTGCCCTTTGTGTTATCGTACAGATTTTCCCTTCTAATTTCTTTCTTCTCATTCTTGTAAATCTCCATTGTCCTTTTTGTTTCCATTCTTTGCATCCAATTCACGGTCTCTATTTCTCTCACTTTCTTTCTGATGACCCCTGGTTGTCTATTTACAGTTTCGATTATCCTGTACTTGGTTGCCAACTTCCTTGACCTCTTCCTCCATTCTGTGTCCACGCTTTTCATGTAGAGATACTTGTGCACTTTAGCCGCCCATTTATTTTCATCCATGTTCCTGAGCCTTTCTTCAAAACTAATTTTGCTTTGTGCTTCTCTGACTTCAAAAGAGGCCCAACCCATGTCACCATGCACTGCCTCATTTGTCGTATTACCGTGTGCTCCCAAAGCCAACCGGCCTACTGATCTTTGGTTAACTTCCAAACCCGCCAATATATCCGATTTTAAGCATATAATGGCATTTGCGAATGTTAGCGCTGGCACCATTACTCCTTTCCAGATTCCACGCACCACCTCATACTTATTATGGCCCCACAGTGCTCTGTGTTTCATTATTGCTGCATTCCGCTTCCCCTTTATTTTCAGATTATCTTGGTGGTTGTTTGAATAATTCTTTCCCTCGTTTATGTGTACGCCGAGGTACTTATATTGCTTTACTATGGGTATTACTTGCTGTTGAATTGACACCACGAAGTTACTCGTGTGTTCATTAGAGATCATAATCCCTGATTTCTCTGCGCTAAACTTAAGGCCTAGATTTGTCGCTGCGTTCCCACAGATATTCGCAAGTATCTGTAAATCTTTTTTATTGTCCGCTAGTAGCACAATGTCGTCTGCGTACATCAGTCCAGGCCAGTTTTCGCAGCGCCCCCTGCAGTTCATTTGAGTTGCGAATACGTTTACCTGCTACAACTTGCACGCCGCTTTTGTTTTGGGGGGCCCATGCAACTTTTGTATGTCCAGGGCAGATATATTTTCAATAGTGTTATGACTATTTTGTGCAATTAAAAATTAATCCGCATAATTACACGTAAAATAAACATCAGGGCTGCAACTTTACAGACTGCTGAGCATCTTTTGAAGTGTGAAGCAGGTCATGCATTGTAATTTTCTTACATTCTTGTCACCCATATATCGTTGTCAAGGTTTGTATGCTGTTATAAATTTGGTTTTTATCTTGCTGTAGGGCACATGTTGGGACGGAAATAAAGAGTTCAACGGTGGCATAGGAGCCATATTTTTCAACAGTTGTGTGTCGCCAATCAAACTTAAGGTAAACATATAGAAGCATGCTAGGCTTAACTGTTTTGTTGACTGTCTCGTTTTATTTCCTATGTAGTTATTTAACTCTCACGGAACCACAAGGCCTCCTGGCTTCCATTGCTTTTGTCTAGTTAAGGTAAGTCACATGGTTGCAAGCCATACAACTGTTCTGTTGAATGTCTCTATTTCCTATGCAGCAACTTTACTCTTTCACGGAATCACAAGGCCTGCTGGCTTCCATTGTTTTTGTCTAGCTAAGGTAAGTCGCATGGTTGCAAGCCAGAGCCTGAATGTATGCTTATTCGATCGCTTTGTTTTGTGCGTGCACAATCTCTGCATTGTTTCCATACTTTTGGCATTTGACCATTACAAATGCACATTCCAAATAATCTCTCATGGAAACAACATATCGAAGACATTACATCAAAAGCTAACTGCACACTGAGGTATCTAAAACGAAATTTTGCACTCGCACCTTCTCGCCTGAAAAAAACAGTTATATATCACCTACATTCGGCCTAGCCTAGAGTATGCATCATCTATATGGGACCCTCATCAATTAACATTAATTGACAGCTTAGAAGCTGTGCAGAATCAATCGGTTCATCTTATTCTTAACAGCACACAGCAAGCGTAACTAGCATGAAACTTGCCTTAACCTATCTCTCCTTTCCAAATGCAGAAAAATCGCTCACCTTTGTCTGTTCCATAAAATATACCATTTAATTCCCACACTCAAGGCAGGCTTTATCGAACCAGCCTCTTTTAATTCTGCACGCTTGGACTGCAACGGCCAGCCAAGGCAGCAACACTGTGCGAACAAAGAGAGCAACGTTGTGCGCAAGCGCGGCTATATATGTGTTCCCGTGTCATCAATAAACGCTTCTTTTCTTCTTGTCGTGACTGCTGTGTGCATTACGCTCGATACATAGTGTCAGAAGTGTAGCTCGCTCACGGGATCATAACCGACCTACGCCCGCCTGAGCCACTGCAAGTGGGCGACAACGCCGCGGCGTCCTGGCAGACATTCAAGCAACGCATCGAGCTGTACCTGATAGCAACGGAGCCCACGAAGCCACGCAGTAAGGAGTAGAAAGCTGCAATTTTTTTGCATGTTGTGGGTCAAGAAGCAATTGACGTGTTTAATACCCCGAACCTATCACCGGAGGAAGCTAATGATTACGAGGCGTTGGTTAAAGCGTTTGAAAACTACTGCTCGCCTACATGTAATGAGACTTACGAATGCTATGTGTTCCACTCATGCCGTCAGGCACACGGAGAGCCATTTGAACAGTTCTTTCAAGATCTGCAACTAAAAGCAAGAATGTGCAACTTCGGGGATTGCGAAATTCCATGCTGTGGGATCAAATCGTGTATGGCATTTGGATGGAACTTGCCGAATCGCAAAATAGGGCGTGGATGGAGGAAAACAAGATTGAACCTGTTTCACGAACGCAAGCTAAACACGGTCGCCAAAAATGCTGGTACTGCAACTTCTCGCACGCGCCAAGGAAGTGTCCCAGTGAACCATTAATGTACCATAGATGTCCATAGAACATCATGTTTGAGACATTGCACACGTCCTATAGATATCTATATTTCTCCAAACAATGTTACAAGTACGTACCATGGATAATCTAAGTCCCATCCAGATCACGTTGCTCTAACGTTGAAAGGATCTCGCAGCTGGACATAAGTAACCTCTAATAGATGTTCTTTTTTGGGACGCAGGACGTCCATAGAACATCTAGTGGATCTTTCCTGCTGACGCTATAATGAGCTGTATACCTGCGAGTGCCACAGTAGATGTACTATTGAATACAAATGAAATACGAACAGCAGAGTGTGTGGCCAAAACGTAACTAAAAGCACAATGTGTGGCGTCGGCCAGCGATGATTGTATACATGCATGTGGTTTCGATGCAGAGTGCGGGGCTGCTTGTCCTAGTCCGTATTACGTCACCTGTATTTTGTTGGAAGCTTGTATTCTCACCGCGCCATTGCAGTGCCATTCCTATCTGTGATTACTTTTAAGGTGGCTAGCACTGTTGTTGCGCATCCAATGCAATACATTTTTCGTGCTATTCAAATTACGATTAGACACTGGCAGCTTTGATGGTGGTAACAAAAGCAAAGCAATGCACGTTAGCAAGCTGGGTGCATGCCAGCTATATCACGCTACAGATGTAGCGATGGTGCTAGTCACCATAACAGTGTACTGCCAGGTGGGTATGGCACTGCCCGAGGAGAGATGAGAAAACAACTTTCGGACAAAATACGGGTGACATTTATCGCAATAGGGCGAGCAGCACTGCACTCTTCCTTGAGAACTACATCCCCACGCACGTGCACAACGACTGGCCGATGACATACACCGTATACCTTTAGTTATGCTTCGGCCACACGCTCCGCTGTTTGCATTTAATTTGTCCTCGATGGTACATCTGCTGAGGCACACTAATGGCACAGTTACCCCCCTTGTCGGCATGTAGCTGGTGACTTTGCTTGAAATGTTTTGTTAACGTGTAAACGTGTGAATGTGAAAATATAAATTGCAACACTTAAGGTGAAATCCTTAGATGGCTCAATGGTAGAAAAATCCGATGTCCAGCGTCGCAGCACCAAAATTCAATGGCACCAAAATTGGGGATTGAACCTTCGACCTTTGGTGTTAATTAGGTCGAAGCGAATTAAGGCACAGTTCATTAAGATAGCGTTAATTGAGGCATTCTAACCCACGGCCTTTGTTGGGAGTTGAAACCACTTGGAGATATGGGCGAAACGGCCACATCTCCAAATTATCTCCAAGTTGGATTCCAATTGACATGGTGAAGGTAGAGTTGAACCCACTACCTTGGGTGTTCATTAGAGCGAAGTTATTTAAGGCAAGTTAATTACGGCAGAGTTAATTAAGGCACTCGAACTCTCGAACTTTGGTGGAAGTCGAACCCACGACTTTTAGTGTTAATTAAGACAAAGTTAAGATACAATTAAGGCACTCAAACCCTCGACCTTTGGTGGGAGTAGAGCCCACAATCCATTGGTGTTATGACGAAGTTAATTAAGGCACAGGTAATTAAGGCACTCGAACCCACAACTTTGGTAGGAGAAAACAATAGAAGTAACAACGCATGCGAATGACAAATAATTTAATTAATGCTTCGTGAGTGCGCAGGCTTCTGCCTTCATCCTCTTCAGTGTTCGCTAAAGTGACTGTCAACTTTTATATATAGTTCTAGCGCTCATCAAAATGCGAAAACTGTGATGAGAAAACCGTAAATCCGCATTTTGATCATTATGCATCATTACAAATCCTGCAATGGCTAAATGAAAAATAGTGAGTTCAGTAAGCACTAGGTAAAGCACACCTGTGAAACTCACAATGTCATACCAATGTTACTTTTTTATTATACAACTGATAAAGCTTTATTACAAAAATGATCGGCCCCCAGCCAAGCACATGTATGAAATTATGCATTACATGTTCTCGCTGTACACAAACAGGCTAAACGCGGATCTAAAAAAGAAAAAAAAAACACGTAATCAAAAACAGATTCTTGAAAAGTAAACTTTATTAAAACACAAGTAACGAGTAGGCAAAAAATGACTAACGAGTAGGCACAAAATGACTAGTAGGCACAGTGCCACACTTATAATTAAAAAGAATAAAACTGATTAGTAAGAGGTATCACATACTAATTAATGACCAAAAGTGCATGGCCTGCTTGCCAGCAGCTGCTTCTGGGGCCACCGGATTCAAGATAGAAAGCCAGTACTTTCTAGCTGCATTGAAAAATATACGGTAAAATAAATTCCACGCAAGCAGAATCCAGAGATCATCTCCATGTTCCAGAGATCCATGTTCATCTTGATAGGCAACTTGGTCAGGCAGCTTCTCAGATCACAAAAGTGCCAATAACATAATGCTGCCAGGGACTTAGATATAGGCATTGCAAATGAGAAATATCCCTGACACTTGAAGAGGAACGCCGGAAACCAAGCGATACAAACATGTGCGAAAATTAACCATCAAAACATTGCCTCCAGAACATTCCCGTAAGCGCTCCGCAAGGCGAACAAACGTACCACAAATAGCAGTCAGAAGCACAGCTCTAAATTTCAGCACGCAACTGTACAGTTCTGCCTAGTATATACGTACAGTACTTGGGCCATGGTCAACCGCACAAAAGTCGAAAAGACACAAATAAAGCACACGCTGCTTGCGCCCGTTTCGGAACATTGCTGCGCACTTGCATCGAGGCGCGTGTTGCTGAATCAGTGGCGATGCGAAGTCAAAGCTATTGCGAGTTCAAGCTTCTTTTTTTCTTTATAAACTGTCGTAATACATCAGCAAGTTAAAGGTTACGTATTTTCAACAGTGTACTAATAGATATAACTGAAAGATAAAGCATCTTTGTATGGAGAAAGAAAATGACGTAACCGAGACCGAAAGCATAGCGAAAAAATGGCGAAAGTATTGGCTTTTGCGCGCGGTGTCCAGCAGCAACGTTACTATACCTCCAGCAGTGCGTGCAAAGGTCGTGCTAAATTGCAAAATAATCAATTTCAATGCTTTTGCTCTCGTAGCTTCCCATTGTTAGGCATTAGAGACAATTTGCTTGTATTTCTGCGGCATAGTGCATGCATCGACTCATAACGCACAATGTACGATCAATGCACGAGAGCTTTGAATGTGCAAGAGATGTCCAAATCATAAGGACATTCGACGTCCTCTGGATGACCCTTGATTGCCACGTACTAGTCGAACATACTATAGATGTAAACTGGACGTCGTTAAATGTCTTGGATATTTGGTCTTTTGTGGTACATCCAATGGATATTTGTGGTTCACTGGGGTCCGGCGTTCAGCAAAACATGCAACAAGTGCACGAAGCCTAATCACTTCGCCTCCTGCTGTAGAAGCAAGCAAGCAGTTGTTGATGACGTGGTCGAAGGAGCGGAGAGTGACAGTGACTTCGACGTTCTGGAGATCAGGACGACGTAAAGTAAGCGTGGCCCCGAAAGTCGCGACTTGATTGTAACAACGAACATTGAGGGAACTAATGTGCAGCTGAAGGTCGATACGGGAGCGCAGGCTAACTTGTTGCCGCGTTCGCTGTTCAAAAGGCTCGGAACTAAGCAGCAGCCGTACCCAACGAGGAGCATCCTGCGCCATTATGGGGGTGGCGAAATACCACACAGTGGAAAGGTTTGCCTCGCCGTGCAGTTAGACAAACGACGTATGCTACTTAAGTTCTTCATAGTAAAGAAGAAGCAAGCCATTCGGGGCCTCGGGGCAAGTGAGCAACTTGGTCTGGTCAACAGAGTGAACGCGGTGGACAGCAGCGAGGCATACGGAAGCCTAAAGCAGGCATTGCCAAGGTTATTCACCGGCATTGGCAGGACGCGGCGCGAGTACAAAATGGTGCTTTGAGAGGACGCTGTCCCTGTGGTACAGCCAACCCGGCGTGTACCTTACGCCCTCAAGAAGCCACTTAAGAAAGAACTTGACCGGACAAATGCTGCGAACATCATCAAGAAGGTGGAAGAACCGTCAGACTGGGTAAGTCCCCTGGTTATCGTGAGGAAGAAAAATTGAGACTTGAGAGTATGCATGGACCCGCGGGTAATTAATAGGGCGGTGAAGAGAGAGCACTTTCAGTTGCCATGCTGGGAAGAAATCGAAGGGGATCTAGCGCATGCAAAGTATTTCAGCAGACTCGATGCCAACAATGGTTTTCATCAAATTCCTCTCGACAAAAAGACATCAGAAATCTGCACATTCAGTTCGCCGTTGGGCCGTTATCAGTATCTCAGACTGTCTTTCGGTATGTGTTTTCAGTGTTTTCATTCTTCAAAGAAAGAAGGATGCAACGGCCAGCCAAGGCAGCAACACTGTGCAAACAAAGAGAGCAACGCTGTGCGTAAACGCGGCTATATATGCGTTCCTGTGTCATCAATAAACGGTTCTTCTTGTCGTGACCACTTGTGTGCATTATGCTCGATACAACCGTGAACCAAAGGTGAACATCCCATTCCACAAAACGTCTACCTATGGTAATTCATTTCTTCCAAAATCATGCCAGGAATGGAATCACCTACCGGATCCACTAGTCTATATAACTAACACCGATGACTTCCGTAAGGCACTTGCTAACGTCATCTAGTATGCCTTGATGCGAATGTACATCGAATCAGTTCCGTTTTCTCCTGATCAGTATTGTTTGTGTTATTTCTATTTTTTTATTTACCTTGTCTACAAACAGTAGGTTTTGTATTATGCTTTATTTTCTATCATTCTGTGCTTATCGTCTCACTCTAACTTGCCCTATATACCATACATTTATGTTTCATCTGTATTACTGAAGTTTTCTCTTTTTCTTTGTATAATTATTTTTTTGTTACCATTATATATGCTGACTGTGTCGCTCCTACTTGCGTTATTTTTACATTGTACCATGCATTGTCATCTGATTAGTATTCTTGTTTTCCTTTCTCCTTTTTGTATTGTTATCTGTATTTTTAGCCCCTCCCCTCTGTAATGCTTCATTGTAAGCCCTGAGGGTACTCTAAATAAAAAAAAATATAAAAAAGAAAATTTGTATGCAGCTACAAATTTGTTTATCTTGCTCAAGGGCATATGTTCCGCAAACAGACGAACAGGGGCCAAAATGTGTTTGTTTCGCAGTTTCATGCACACCTAATTAATCTTAAGGTAAACCTGTAGGAGCATGCAAGGCTTGACTGTTCTGTTAAGTGGCTTCTTTTGATTTCTGTGCACCTCTTTTGTGTATTCTTATTCCTTATTTGGCACCATGTGGCTGCCTGGCTGCCATTTCTGTTAGCCAGAGCTTAACTAATTGTATTGCTGCTGAAAATGCTTGCTGTTTACTGACAACTGTGGTGTTGATATATAGTTTACATGCTTTTTGTTCCGGCGATCTTCTTGTCCTCAAGAGGGCACACTAATAATAGTTTGTGCCCAATTATCTTGCACATATCACTGATTGAAGCATAGAGTGCACTAGCTTTTTCTCTGAAGTGAGTGTACATCTTTATTTTATATATATCTCAAACAATAGCTATTATGCATCGTTTTAAACAGGTATATAATAAAGTTGCACATTCAATTCAGAGAAACAGCTAGTGCATTCTTGTGCTTTCAATATGCGCCCTGTGTAACCAAGCGATTTCGTTGAGAGGAAGCATCACTTCTATATCGAGTATGGATAGGATCTGCTCGTACACCAGCATGGTTATTTAAGACGGGCCGTATTGATTCTCCAAACTGTACTACGTGCAACGAGACATAAGACATTGAGCACTTTCTATGCCTAAGATACCGAGATGAAAGGGACATTCTTCTGAAGAATCTGCAAAAAAAAGGGCCTTCCGCACTTCATGTTCCTAGAAGGATCTGGTATAGCATGCAAGGAAACTTCATGCATTCGTATTGCATTCTTAAAGTAGCCCTGAAACATTTCTTGAAATGGTAAGAAAATGTCGCCGATCTGTTGTAGCAGCTGCTGTGAACATGTGAGCCAAATATTACTGCACTGCATGCAGCAGGACATTTACAATCACATGTCCAATACAATGAAAAATCGCTTGCTCTCGCTTCCACAATGTCGTCACAATGAAAGCAGCTGGCCTACCAATGCTATTGGCTGATTTCGTGATCACGAGAGCATTCTCAGTAATACGTAATTCCTACTTTTGAGTTAATGCAATCGCAAAAGGGCAAAAGGCAAGTCATCTTTGCACTGGCCATAGCTGCATCAGCCGCATGTGGCCTTAAAGATGGCAGCGGCGTGCTGCATTGCGTAGTATACCGTGGATTTGCTGTCTTGGCTTCTCCTCTGTGTAGCTTCCAGCACGCTAGCAGGCAGGAAAATAGTCTTGCATTGGTGTTGTAACTTCACTTATAGTTGGAGGATTGGAAAACTTTTTGCGGCATGAGATTCGCAAGACGAGGTCCTTTAATAGTGAGGCCATTCTATGATTACTTAAAAAGTGTTTCAGGGTCCCTTTAGGAAGAGAATGGTTTTATTGGCATGTGGTACAATACCGCAGTGATATTGTAAGAGACACTCGGAAGGAGTAGTTGCCTAGCCTTGATTGCCAGGCTAAGCCCACCTGTTGCTACAACCCACCAACACTACTAACTAAATAAAAGTAATGTATTCTTGTAAGAGATTTGTTTGCAAACCATTTAACTGCTAATGACCTACTGCAAGTCATGTGTGGATTAAACCATTTGCCAGTTTAATTTCACTCTACAGTAGCTTTTTCATATCATATCTGCAACTTAATTCTGAACGTCATCGTACGGCATACGATTTTGAGAGAAAGTATTGCTTAAATTTATAAAGTAAATGTGACTGAGGTAAAACAATGGCACATATTTTGCTATTTCAAATACCAAATTGCACATCTTTATTGTAAATGAAGTGTGGCTCACGAACTTTGTTTTCACTGTTGTATTACAGAGCAAACTTCTGTGGGCAGCCAGTGGTATCCAAGAGGGAAGGGACCTGGATTCCTGTGGTTACTGCAGCTACGTCTTATTTTACGTGGTCACCTTTTATACTGTATTTAAAAATGTTGTAAAATCATTCTGCGTGTCCTTTAATTTGTTAGTCAATAAAGCCGCTTTCTCACAATGTGAGGTTGTAATTTTTTCTGCATGTTGTTATGCACATTTGCTTTCTATGTGTATTGCACATTTGATATATGTTAAAAATTTTATGCAAGTTATTATAAATAATATAATGTAGTGCTTCAATTTAATTTTCAGTTCTATATAGTAACAAGTGTACTATGAAGCTAGCATACGGATGCATAGTATGATGAAGTGGCCATTAATTTTGCTTACCACGTCACTGTAGGATGACAATCCATAAATGCTGCTTTAGGACAGCTGTAAAAGCCTGCATATTGTTTCTGAAGCCATTATAGGTTATGACTTCGGAAACAATATCCAGGCTTTTATAGCTTGATTAAGAATTTTGTTAGACGTCCCCAGAATTCTCTTATAATTTATAAAAGAATTCTGGGAACGTCTTAAAAATTCTTAACTTGTTCTAGTCAAGATGTTTTATAAAAGCCTGCATAATGTTTCCGAAGCCATTATTACAGAATTCTGGGAACGTCTAATACAATTTTTGAAGTTGTTCTTGTCGAGATGTATATTAGCCAACTTGTAGCGTAACGTTATCAGGGCTCTAGCTGTAGACATTCACAGCTAGAAAATGTCTTGACCAGGACAGCTATTAGACTTTTAAATTATCCGTTCAAGACATCTTTAAACATCAAATAGCTGCTTGTGTGTTTTGTGGGCTTCACGTCCAACACAGCGCTCTCAAGAGCGCATGTCCAGAGGCGATGGACATAACATCCATTCAGATGGCGCAGCCAGCGCCTAAGGAGTGGCGGAATTCGCTCGACCGCTCCCAAAAAGACAAAACTCGCGTCACGGCACTTGAAAAGGGCCCCGTGAGCTAATCTTAGCCTCTTAAACAGAGAGCACAAACACTTTTGTCATCATGGAGACACAAATATTGCAGTGGAATTATAGAGAACTTCTTCATAACCTCGACGACATTACAGAACTTCTACACAAACACAACCCTAAGTTGCTGTGTGTTCAGGAGACACATCTGAAACCCATACACACAAACTTTCTTTGTCAGTATACCATCTATAGTAAAGACCGAGAAGACGCTGTCGCGACGTCCAGTGGTGTAGCAATAGTTGCTGAGAAGTCGGTCGTTTGTCGACATGTGGCCCTTCAGATGGCTCTTGAGGCGGTGTTAGTTCGTGCCATCATATTTACCAGACTAGTATCTGTCTGTTTCATTTATATACCACCCAATCATCACCTTGAAAAACAGACTTCTATAACCTGATTGACCAGCTTCCCGAGCCTTACATTCTCGTCGGAGATTTTAACGCTCACCACACAATGTGGGGAAGCTCTTGTTGTGACACGAGGGGACGACTAATTGAATATTTTCTTTTGACCTTTGATGCATGCTTGTTTAATAAGAAGGAGCCCACCCATTACAACTTCCAACACAACTCCTACTCATCGATAGCTCTAGAAATTGTCTCTGCGTCTCTTCTGCCTGACTTGGAATGAAATATCATTAAAAATCTTCTGGGAAGCGACCACTTCCCGGTGACCTTAAATTTAATAGCACAGCATGACAACCCTCCTCATATTCCTCGATGGAAATTAGCATCTGCTGACAGGGAGAATTTTCAAGAAGCAAGGTATTTATCACAAGATTTTATTAGCGAATTTAGCACAGACGACGCAGTAGGATATTTTACCACTTTTTTAGTCAACGCAGCAGAAAAATGCATCCCACAGACAAATGGTAACTCATGCAAAAGACTAGTCCCTTGGTGTAATGATGACTGTAGACAGGCACGCAAGAAACAAAATAAAGCATGGGGCATTCCCTGTCGATATCCTAATGCGGAAAACCTTATTGCATTTAAACAAATTAAATCGCAGGGAAGGAGGACGCAAAGGCAAGCTAGGAGGGCAAGCTGGGAGAGGTTTCTCTCAGGCATTAATTGATACACCCAAGAGGCTAAAGTTTGGGACGGTCTGAGAAGGCTGAAAAGTCAGCAAATCCATCCATTTCCCTGGGTAAATGAACAAGGAAATTGTGTGAAGGAACAGGCCGACACTCTTGGTGAGCACTTCGAGTGTGTTTCTAGCTCCGTGCACTATTCGTTGTCTTTTCTGAAATACAAACAAACAGAGGAACGGAAGCCCCTCAACCGTAAATGTAGCTGAAGAGAACCTTTCAACCTGCCTTTCTGCATTGCTGAGCTGAAAGCTTCCCTAAATGCATGTCAGAACTCCGCTCCGGGTCCCGATAGAGTTATGTGCGAGATGATTAAACACCTTCACAGAGACACACAAATTATACTACTCGCACTCTTTAATACTCTCTGGACAGCTGGGCATCTTCCATCTTCATAGAAAGAAGCTATTGTCATACCTGTGTTGAAACAAGGTAAAGATCCCGCCTCAAGTTATCGCCCGATAGCGTTAACAAGTTGCCTTTGCAAGTTGTTTGAAAAAAAGTTGTCGCAGTTTCACCTGAAAGGCGAAGCATCAATTGCGATAGCAAATTTGTAGAGAGCTATACGGAGTAATGATATTAGCTTTATCAGCTGTATAAACTTGGACATGCAGCAGCACCGGCAACACGCAGAACTATTGTCGACGCCGTCGGCGTTTTGCCCGCGTTCGCTCAATATGCGTGCGGCGTTGGTGACTGTTGCCGGAGCCTCTGATATAAATAGGCACTTGGTGCCGCAGCTAAACGTCGCCTCCCTTCCCTCCCCCTCGCCCACGGCCTCTCGCGCGTCGGAAGAAGGCGCGTTTGCTCTACATATATGGTGATTGTAAAGGAGGAAAGAGACGCCTACTTCTGCAGCCCTTAAGCGAGCACGGCGCAGAACTCGCGTTTGTTCTCCGCCGTGCGTTCACTCCCCTAAAAAGCGCGCGCCCCTCGCGCCCTTTCACTCGCACATACAGCGTTCGGCGGCGCGCGGCGACGATTTCATCTCCATTGACGTCATACGGAACCTCACGGCGACGGCGACGACGACGGCAGAAATCTGCTTTTGAGTGTCCATATAATTGCTATCGCAATAAAAGTGTTAAATCGTCGCCTTCTACATTACCTCGAATCAAACAAAATCCTTGAGTCTTATCAGTGTGGCTTTAGAGAAGGGCGTTCCACAACTGATCATCTTCTGTGCATTGAAGGAAATATCCGGGATGCATTCGTACATAAACAGTTTTTCTTATCGATATTCCTCGATATGGAGAAGCCGTATGACACAACGTGGCGTTACAGAATCTTAAGAGACTTGCCAGGAATGGGCATCCGTGGCAATATGCTAAACCTAATAGAAAGCTATTTGTGCAATCGTACCTTCAGTGTGAAAATCGGCAATCTATAAGAGTGTTTTAGCTGAGCGCTTGCTATCCGCTCAGACCGGCATATGCTAGCAAATGCCACACAACTACGTAGCGGGAACGCTAGTGCGCTTGCGCACAACGCTTATACTGTCAGCGGAACGAAGATTGCATCCCTCGCTCCGCTACAAAGCCGACTGAGCGGAGCGTGACAGCGTGCCTACTTGGCCTCTTCGTCGTTTTGCAGCCGAGTTGACAGCGCATCGCTCACGTCTCGGCAAGACGCGCTTATCAAATGCGAAATCTACGCAGTTCCCTGCAGTATATTGGAGCGTGAAATCTGAGCAGAACGGAAGCGGCGCTCTGCTAAAGCTGTCTATTGTCACGTCCATTTATACAGGAAAGTGGTGTACCCTTGGGAGATGCGCTCAGCGGCACACTCTTTATTGCTAAGATAAACACACTCCGTGCCTCATTAGCACCAGCTATTTTTTATTCCGTCTACGTGGACGACATACAAATGGGCTTCAAGTCCTGTAACCTCGCAATGTGCGACAGACAGGTACAACAGGGCTTGAACAAGGTGTCCAAGTGGGCAGACGAAAACGGATTTAAAGTTAACCCCCACAAAAGTTCTTGTGTTCTTTTCACAAGAAAGAGAGGCTTGGTTCCAGATTCTTCTGCAAAACTGTATGGACAACAAATACCTATAAACAAAGAATACAAATTTTGAGGCATCATACTTGACTCTAAGCTTAATTTCATTCACCATATCAAATATCTCAAAGCAAAATGTCTAAAAACAATGAACCTGATGAAGATTCTATCTCATACAACATGGGGCTGCGACAGAAAATGTTTATTGAATTTTTACACGAACCTCATTTGATCGCGACTGGACTATGGTGCCGTGGTATATCACTCTGCTGCCCGAAGCGTGCTAAAGATGCCAGATCGCATTCACCATCTAGGCCTTGCCACCGGCGCTTTCAGAACAAGCCCTTTGAAAGCTTATATGTACAATCGAATGAATGGTCACTCCATCTACAGAGATCATACATCAGCTTCACGTATTTCCTCAAGGTCCACTCTAATGATGAACATCCGTTTTCTAAAACCATTAACAATTCGACGTGTACTACACTTTTTCATAATCGACCCTCTGTGAGATGGCCTTTCTCACTGCATGTGAGAGAACTCAGCGAAGAAATGGATGTCCCACTTCTCGAAAATCGGCTAATGCCTCAAGGTAAGCTATTACCGCCCTGGGAGTGGCAGGTGATAGAATGTGGTGTATCCTTTGTAGAGGTCGCAAAGCACGCTCCTGAACTCGAAATCGCAATGCATTTCCGTGAACTCTAATCGAACTACTCCTGCTCTGAATTCTACACTGTCGCGTCAGTCGCATGATGGTACATCTTACATGGCTGTTGGTCCCTCTTTCTCTGAATCGGACGTTTTGAACCCACATACAAGTATCTTTACTGCAGAAGCCTATGCAGTACTGTCTGCTGTTAAACACATTAGGAATTAAAACTACAGAAGGCAATAATATTCACGGACTCCTTAAGTGTCGTAAAGGCAGTAATGTCTTTAAGAACACACAAAAATCCTGTTTTCATTGAACTTTACTAATACATGTGCAATAATTATTCATCTCATAGACATGTGACAATATGCTGGGTTCCTGGTCATAGATGCATCGAGGGTAATGTACTAGCAGACCAAATGGTTACATCAATTACATCTCAAGCTACTAATCTTACCGTTACTATCCCTGCCACAGATCTCAAGCCTTTTTTGCGAATGAAACTGCAAAGCCACTGACAACACATGAGGGACGCTGAAGCAAATAATAAGCTCCACTTGATTAAGTCACAGTTAGGTTTCTGGCCCTACACTACGAAAACACGAAGAACAGATGCCCTCTTGTGTCGTCTCAGAATAGGACACACATATGGTACTCATAATTTTCTGTTGACTGGTAACGAGCCTCCAACCTTTGGTCAATGTGGTGAGAGGCTGACCGTCCCTTATGTCCTTCTGGAGTGTCGGGAAGGCGAAACAGAGAGAAGGAAACATTTTGCTCTTGCATACCGTTATTGTGTCCCACTCCATCCCTCTACGCTTATTTGTAAAGAAACACTTTTTAACACCAAAGCAGTCCTCGCTTTCTTGAATGATGTTGTCCTACATGTTATAAGCCCAATAAATACGTAGCGCATCCTTTCTCCAGAGGGTGCCGCTGTGACAGTAATTCAGTATAACACGTGCATCCAGACCCTTGTGGTTCAAGGGCTATGTTTAGGCAGTAGTGCTTTTGCCAATTACTGCATCTGACCATATTTTGTCTATAGTCACACTTATTCGCAATGCATATTTCAATATTTCATGCTCAGTAGCACACGCCATTGGTCATTTCCATATCTTACATGTAGACTTTATGCAATTTATAGCGACTATTTTTAGGCGTTCTTACAGCCATGTCATATCATCATCACTCCATCATCATCATCATATATTCATCACTCAAATTCGAACTTATTAACACTCGCCTGGCGCTCTTTGGCCAATATTAGCCCGGGCGCCATTAAACCCCACACATCATCATCAGAAACCAGTAGGCAAGCTCTCGCAAGTAACAAAGGACCTAATAAAGAAACGGCAAAACTTGAAAGTGTCAAACTTGAGAGATCAGATAGAATTCGCTGAACTGTTGAAACTGATTACTAAGAAGAAAGTAAGCGATATCCGAAATTATAACGTGGAAAAGATTGAGGAAGCAGTAAAATATGGACGCAGCATGAAATCAGTGAGAAGAAAGCTTGACACTGGACAAGGCAAAATGTATGCACTAAAAGATAAGCAGGGTAATATCAGCAATTTCGATGACATAGCAAAAGCAGCGGAAGAATTCTATGCTGACCTGTACAGTGCCCAGAGCAGCCAAGCTACTTTCATTCGAAGTAGTGATGAACAGGATACACAGACTCCTTCTATAACTAGCGATGAAGTTAGAAGGGCCTTGAAAGACATGGCCAGGGGAAAAGCTGCTGGAGAAGAAGTAACGGTCGATTTAATCAAACATGGAGGAGATATCATGCTTGAAAAGCCTGCGGCACTTTACACGCAGTGCCTCACGACTTCAAGTGTATCAGAAAGCTGGAAGAACACCATTATACTCATTGATAAGGGAGACGTTAAAGAATTGAAGAATTAAAGACCAAATAACTTGCTTTTAGTATTGTATCAAATATTCACCAAGATAATTTCAAATAGAATCAGGGCAACACTTGACTTCAGCCAACTAAGAGAACAGGCTGGCTTCAGGAAGGGATATTCTATGATGGATCATATCCATGTCATAAATCAGGTAATAGAGAAGTCTGTGGAGTACAATCAACCTCTCTATATGGCTTTCATAGATTATAAAAAAGCATTTGATTCAGTAGAGATACCAGCAGTAATAGAGACATTGCAATACCAAGGAGTACATGAGGCATGCGTGAATATCTCAGCAAATATCAACAAGGATTGTACAACAACTTTGGTTCTCTAGAAGAAAAGTACAAAGATACCTATCAAGAAAGGAGTCAGGCAAGGAGACACAATCTCTCCAATGCTATTCACTGCATGCTTAGAAGTATTCAAGCTCGTAGACTGGGAAGGCTTAGGAGTGAGCATCACCGGCGAATACCTCAGCAACCTTCGGTTTGCAGATGACTTGTCCCATTCAGCTATAACAGGGACAAATTACAGCAAATGATTGAGGACCTTAACCGAGAAAGTGTAAGTGTGGGGTTGAAGATTAATATGCAGAAGACAAAGATAATCTTCAATAGCCTGGCATTCGACCGGTGTAACATATGGGGCAGAAACTTGGAGGTTAACAAAGAAGATCGAGAACAAGCTAAGGACCACACAAAAAGCGATGGAACAAAAAATGTTAGGCCTAACGTTAAGAGACCCATAGAGAGCGGTGTCGATCACAGAACAAACGGGGATAGCCGATATTCTATAGTCGGGTACAACTTTAGAAGACAGGAGGAGGCCCCGCCCAGTTGACCGAAGCCCAGCAGCCAATTCCTCCGCGACTAAAGAAATAGTCCCACTCAAAACATTGTGACTGCTTCTAAAACGCGTATTTGTCGGTATAAATAAGATTTGTGTATCTTGACGAGTGATTTGGTAAAACTATCATGATGGAAATGCTACCGCACATTCCGGATCGCGAGAGAAAAATAACTCCATGCCTTCTACAACGCTGTGCGTCGTCTGCTACAGAGCAAGATCGACGGCACCGGGCGTAGCAGTCGCTGGCTTAATAGCATAAGATTCATATATACTTTTTGTGTGTTTGCACAACCTTATTTTTTTAATGTGTTGGGCTTATCTTTAATTGTTCTTTTTTTCGCGGTTGCGAACCTGCGCTCTCGTGAGTTCGCGAACGATCGCGCGCGGCATTCCGTGCCAGTTTTCCGCCATGGAGCCCAGCGAGATGACATCGGAACGCGATCCTTTGTTGCCGAACGAGCCTTGTGTCGGCTCGATGACCACACCACCAAGGAGACTCGGCAAGAACAAGAGCGGCCACATCCTGAACAGCGATTTACGCAACATGATCTTCCACTGCTACACGTTTTGGCGTAACAGGCAGCCTGAACGCAGCGTGGAGGACACGAGCAAGTTTGTCGCCGACATGCTTGGTGTAAGCGAAAGGACTGTGTTCAGGGTGAGGCAGGAAGTTAAAGCTTCGCATTTTTCGGGTGGCAAACTGACGACGCCCTCGCGAAAGTGCCCACGCAATGCGGAGAAGAGGAGACGCAGCGCGAAGTTTGACAGCTTCACGTTGTGCGCGCCGAGATCTTGTGTGCACGATTTTTTTCGCCGCAACGAGATACCGACGGTCGAGAAGGTAACTACCGAGTTCTCGGAGCGTATGGAACTACCATCACTAAGGCGGTGTACTGTGCGTCGCCTGCTTGCCGAGATCGGCTGCAAGCACGAAAAGAGAAGCCGCAACTCGCTGCTTATCGACCGGGATGACATCACCGATTGGCGGAATCACTACCTCCGTGACGTGGAGCGCTACCGGGCGGAAGGCCGAAAGATCTTCTACCTGGACGAGACATGGGTGACGGCGGGACACACTCGGTCGATCGTGTGGACAGACACCGTTGTGCAGAAGCGCGGACGCCTGTTCGCTCGAGCAAATGGCCTGACGACGGGTCTAAAACAACCTTCTGGGAAAGGTCAGCGCCTGATCGTGCGCACATCGGCAGCGAGGATGGTTTCGTCGACGGCTGCTTGGATATATTCCGAGGCCAAAAGACAGGCGACTATAACGAGGAAATGGACGGAAATCGCTTTGAGGGCTGGTTCAATGACGTTCTGCAGAAGTTGCCAGCTGGCAGCGTCATTGTTTTAGACAATGAACCTTACCATAGCCGGCGAGAAGAGAAATTGCCGACGACGGCCTGGAAGAAGGAAAAGATACAGGAGTGGCTCACAAGCAAGAACATCACCTACGGTGAAAGGATGATAAAGAAGCAGCTGCTTGAGCTGGTGGCATCTGTAAAGTCACGCTTTCTGAGCTACATCGTAAACAACACAGCTGTAAGGGCTGATTGCATTGTACTTAGGCTCCCGACGTACCACTGCAAATTTAATCCCATTGAGCTTGTGTGGGCCAAGGTCAAAAATGGCATTGCTGCGGACAACAGAGACTTCAAGCTGTCCATGGACGACGTCATCTTGAGGGAGAAAATCAAGCAGGTAACGGCGGAAGACTGGAGGAAGAGCATTCAGCATGTGATGGACTTGGAGGCAAAGTTCAGACTTGACACGTCTGGGAGTGAGCACATTCAACCCATCATCATCCAGCTGGGTGAAGATGACACTGAAGAAAGCGACTCAGACTGTGAGCTGTCTGGCATTGAGCCACTCGACAAAGCATAAACGCTTCTTATTAACAAAAGAACAGCCCTTATTAGGGCTACCAAAATTTTGCCGGTGGGTTCGCAACAGCCAACCATCCTATTCTGTGAGTTCTCAAATAAATAAGCAGTTCCATTTATGGCATATTCCTTATAATAGTAGCTCAATTCTGATAAGCAACGTCCTGCACACATT
Organism: Dermacentor silvarum; assembly: GCF_013339745.2. Taxonomy (NCBI): domain Eukaryota; kingdom Metazoa; phylum Arthropoda; class Arachnida; order Ixodida; family Ixodidae; genus Dermacentor; species Dermacentor silvarum. The sequence goes on along the minus strand of NW_023607023.1, from coordinate 31,855 downwards.
GTGCTCGATTTAATAAGTGGCATAGAAACACATTTAAATGCTGGCACATCTGAATTGAAACACTATTGTTAACCCTGATTATCGTTGGCAGGCTCAAAATGCTCATTCGGGGAGCCATTCATGTGGTTGCATTGTTTATTTTGTTATCTGGCTCACACAAGTAAAGCGATTAAGAGAACAAATATAAGACATCATTAGCTTAGTGAGGCCCAAAATGCTCATTCAGGCAGCCACCGTCGAGTTTGACGCGCCCCATAGTGAAATAGCAGGAGTCAGAGCACGCTTGATGGTTCTGTTAGCAGTCTGCACTGTAAATCACAGTCATGTCATAGCGAGTGGTGGTGAAATAGCAGCAGACAACACCAAATTGAGAGCCACTGTCAGCAGCTTGAATGCCAAAGCACATTCATGTGGTTGCATTGTTTGCACGCTTGATGGTTCTGTTAGCAGTCTGCACTGTAAATAACAGTCATGTCATAGCGAGTGGTGGTGAAATAGCAGCAGACAACACCAAACTGAGAGCCACTGTCAGCAGCTTGAATGCCAAAGCAGATTCACGTGGTTGCATTGTTTATTTTATTATCTGGCTCACACAAGTAATGCGATTAAGAGAACAAATATAAAACATCATTAGCTTAGTGAGGCCCAAACTGTTCATTCAGGCAGCCACCGTCGAGTTTGACGCGCCCCATAGTGAAATAGCAGTAGTCAGAGCACCCTTTATGGTTATGTTAGCAGTCTGCACTGGAAATCACAGTCATGTTATAGCGAGTGCTGGTGAAATAGCAGCAGACAACACGAAACTGACAGCCACTGTCAGGAGCTTGAATACCAAAGCACATTCATGCGGTTGCATTGTTTATTTTGTTATCTGGCTCACACAAGTAGTGCGATTAAGAGAACAAATATAAAACATCGTTAGCTTAGTGAGGCCCAAACTGCTCATTCAGGCAGCCACCGTCGAGTTTGACGCGCCCCATAGTGAAATTAGTCGGAGCACGCTTTATGGCTCCGTTAGCAGTCTGCACTGAAAATTGAAGTGTTGTCATAGCCAATTTTCAATTTATTAATCTGACTCGAGCAAGTAATGCGAATGCAAGCACAATTATTAACGTGATTAACTTTGCTAGCATTTTTTTGTCATATTTAGGTACCAGAAAAATGCTCAGTAAAGTTGAACGTGTTTTAGTGAGTCACTTTGTTCATTACAAGCCATAGGCAAAGTGACGGACAGATTCAGACAGTGACATTGGGGAAGTAATAAATGGTGAAAGTTGCAAAAGCTCTCACAGCACTGCTTTGCTGGACTCCATTCACTAGAAAACTGCATTTGTAATAATGAAAGCGTCATGACAGGAAATGATACCCCACTGCACAATGTTATATATGTGTACCACTACATGTGACGGGCCGCAAAACCATCTGTTTATTAAGACTGAATGCAACAACATAGCAAGGTGCTGTTTCACAATATGGCACCTTCTCATGTGCACTTCTGGTAAGCTACCATATGCACTGATGCATAAACACATTAACAGGGGAAAGAGACGAAGTAACTGTGCAAGCCACGTGATGCTTTTAACATTTTGTATCTGTCAATGTTTCTGTTGTCACAGCTGATAGAAATTTCTTTGGTGCAAGTTGATTAATCACGTTGCAGCAACAGCACAAGAAGCAAGGTCAGAATAGTAGGAGAAAACAAAGCAAGGTGGCAGACTGAGGAGGCAAGGTAGACAAGAGAGAATAACTTTAATGACACCGAAGAGACCAGCCCTGCTATTCACAGGACTTGGTGCTTTGAATGAGATGAGTTAATGGAATTGTAAAGAAAGTCGTGTCTGCAGCATGCTTACAAGAACAAAAGCAAAGATAAAAGGATAGAAATAGGAATAAATACATACACGCACGCAAGAACTCACATATTCACACACATGAATACAAACGCGAGCACGAAAACTAATATCTAAAATACAAAAAAGGGCAAAATAACAAATACACACAAACACACAAGAAAACACGCACACACATTTAACACAGGACGCGAGTAGAACTATTAGGAGTCAGTTCGCAAGCAGCTGTGCCTACTTTTTCGTACTTTTTTTAATGTACACATTGGCTATGTTGCCTTCACTGTCATAGGAATTTTTTAGTAGCGACATATCACGACAAAGCGCAAAGCTGTGTTGTGGGAAAGCAAGTCGAGCGCTGACAGCACAGCTTATGCGCGATTGTGTCACTGCCGGCTTTCTACAGCTGGCGCGTGCAGTGAGCGAAGAATTCTAAGCCACACAGCGACGCGAATTCATGCCAAGCTCCCTTGCAACGGCACCAGTGTATCAGACATCATTTTAAATTAGCATTCAGGCTGACATTAAGGAAACAAACACTGCTTCCAAACGCCTGACCGTTAACAATCCAATGACATTCGCTCAAGCAGCGCGTGTTAGTCACTGATTGTTAGCATTGGTGGAAAGCAATCAATCGACGCGGCTAGACGCTCGGCTATCTTATCACACTGCTGCCAACGATCGGTCGTTTGCACGCTGAGCTGGCAGCAACAAATCTTTGCGTTGGAGGTTGCTTTCACAAATCTTTTCTGTTGAGAAACTCGCAGGTTGGTTTCATCCGCGCACGCTTTTCTCATTTATCCTGATAATGGTTTTGCTCCATCACTTCACCACGTCCGACAAGAAACGCAGGGGCACAGTACACAAACACACCCGCCGCTCACAGTAGGTACCAGACTTTGGCGAACTCTCCTCGTCGTAACTTCACTTAGGAGCAAAACAAAACACCACGGAACAAACACGTACGATGTTCGTTTGCAGCCGTATGCCGCCGCCGGATCTTGTTTCCACACGAAGCGCAGCGCAGCGCCACCGATGTTCGCTGCAATCTTTCTTCGCCGGCTCACGGCTCAGAACAAACGCACGCGGCACAAATTGTGCATCGTAAGCTCACAATAATATTTCCGGCATGACAGACCACCACAAACAATTTGAATTCACTCTGACGAAGGGAGACGCACAGAGCTGACGCGACTCGGCCCAGTTCGAAGCGAGGGCGGCCATGTTAGGCATGTTCTCCGTCGGCGGGGAGACGGGCCGTCCGGCTCATGACGTCACATGAAGTGCGCGCCTATTGGTGCCGGCTCGTGTGCCTCCGACTTTGAGGGGCAAATGCCGCTGTCTTCTAAAGTTGTATCCGACTATAGTTGACATTAAGCAGAGGAAATGGAGCTGCGCAGGCCATTTATTGCGTAGGATGAATAACCGGTGGAAGATTAGAGTTGCAGAATGGATACCAAAAGAAGGGAAGCGCAGTTGAGGACGGCAGAAAACTAGGTAGGGTGAAGTTAGGAAATTTGCAGGTGCAAGTTGGAATCAGCTAGCGCAAGAAAGGGGTAATTTGAGACCACAGGGACCTTCGTCCTGCAGTGGATCGGCCTTCGCCGGCCTTGGTGGCTTGTACGTGTTAACCACGAACGTGCTCTTTCGGCCCCGTTTGTTGGGTACGATCTCTATGGTTAAGTGCTCAACCTCCGGTTCTGACAACGAGTGCTCGATAACAGTGATGTCTTTGCGACGAGGATTGCAACCTTCGCCATGTGGGGTGGTGGATCGTGTAGTAGCCGGCTAGCGTAGGGGTTCTGTCGGCCCTATCTCTTGCAGGCAGATAATGTCAGGTCTTACGGGGGTGGTGCAGAGGTATTGCTTCAGGAGACCCTGTTTTCTTCTGAAACCTCTGCAGTTCCACTGCCATACTTCGATGTGTTCAGTAGTTTTGGCTTATGGTTTGGGGCCATATTGGGTGACTAGGTGGGCTGGCGGCTTGAATCGCTCCCGATGGAATTGGCACGGCTGCGATTGCGGGAGGGGCCTTGTTCGCATGACGAGGCGCGTTTCGGCGTTGAGTCTGGAGCGCCTGTATGGAGTTGGAGTGTTGTTCTGTGTAGCAGTTACCTGCGTGAGGTTGGCAGCTATGTTCTCGATTTTTGCTTGAAGCGCGCTGAATAGTTGGGTGACATTTTCGATGAGAGAGCTGACTAGTGTCTTCTCCATGTCCTGTAGTGTTCGCTGTAGCGTTTGGTGTGTCACTACTCATTGGGTTGCTGTGGGGGTGTGGTGGTGGCGGCGCGGTGTTGTGTTTAATTACTTGTTCAAGTTTGGCCATAAGCGCTGTGAGCTTCGCGTCTTGTTCTGCTATCTTAGCATTTTGCGCTTTTATAATAGCTTGTAATTTAGGGATTCGGGGGTCTGTTTGAGGAGCAGGGGAGTCCTTGCCCTTGCCTTCCCTCACCTGCTTCGTTGTGTCTTGGGCGGGTTGCTGCGCTGCTTTTCTTCCTCGGCATCGTGGGGGCGGTGTCCGAATTTGTGGTGGTGTGCCTGTTGTTGCCGGGCTCGGGTTCCGGACCCAGACCGGCTCCTGGACTGGCTGCGGCTCGCTGAGTCACTGTCCTCGGAGTAGAACCAGCGATTATTGTAGATCTTGGGGAGGCCGTCCAATCGAGACGGCCTTTCTCTGCGTTGTTGCGGGCGGGTGGCGGCTGAAGCATCCTTGCTGGTTTCAGTCTTTGGGGCATTCCTTGGTGCCGGTTTCGTGCTGACCACCGCATAGTCCGCATTTCGGCTCACAGACATGGGTGGGGTGGGTTCTGCATGCCGCACTGGCGGCAAACCGGTGTGTTGGGGTTTGGGCACACGTCCGGACGATGTCCCGACTGCATACACATCTGGCAGAACTGCCGGGCCGGCCTAAACTGGTGGCACGGGTATCACACCCACCGTGATAGACCAGCCTGGGCAGGTGGGGCCCGTCTATGGTGAGCAGTGCCGTTGTAGATGTGCCCAAGATGCGGGCGTCCAGGATCTTGATGCGGGTGTCCCGCACCCACAGTCTTTCATGAGGGTTTCTCTTGTGTTGTTGGGGTCCAGTCCGTGAATGACACCTCTGATGGTTTGCGGTGAGAACGGCACGTACGCTCTCACCGGGTGGGCTTGGTTGGCCAGCTTCAGGTGGGTAAGTTGGCAGATCTCGTCAGCAGTTTCCTCGTGCGGGGTGCTGACTATCAGGATGTTTGAGCCCTTGTGGGGGCGCACGACGTTTCCCCTCCACACGGGCGGGGGTCTGGCAGGACATGACAATTGCTGCCGAGATGGCGTGGTTAGGGTATTGTTTGAGGGCTAGGCCTCTTGTCGGCCGGATAATACCTTCAGATCTCCTTTGGAAGGGGTGGAAGTCTAGGGCGACGAGGACCGGGCTTTCGGGTTATGTCTGGGGACGGGACGTTGACATTGGACGGAGTGCCACTCACGGAATTAGCTGCACCCAATGATGAGGAGATCTGAGCTTCCGGGGCGCCTGCCTGCGGACTTCTTCGCCCGATGCTTGCTGAGAGAGTATTCCCACGCAGGCCCGTGGGAAGGGAGCTCGCAGCAGGATCGGACGACGATGTCAGGAGGCCTGGATCTGGGAGGAATATTCACGCGAATCCATACGGAGTCTCATCAGGGAGGTCACCATCGATGGTGTCAGTTGGTGATCGCTGGAAGGGCCCGCATCATTGGGCGAATTTCGGCGGCCATTTCAGTAGTCGGGGCGGCGGTTGACAGTCGGAGGATGACGCGGCAGGGCCGCGCAGGCAGAGTCCGACTCGAAAACCGGTTTAGCGGCTGGGCTGAGGAGCGGCGGGCAGGAAGCGTAGGAGTATCTACACGCAGGCGGCGGCGAACCCGTCGGGCCGTTCGGCATGAGGCGACCAAGGCAGCCGGAGGTGCGATAGCAACCGGCGTTGGCGGAGAAGGACGACTCGCAGCTTATCGGGGGAGGAGGAGCCCAACCGCAACACGTCTGCTCCGGTCGCTGTCGCGGAGCGAAGCGGGAAGGAAGCGCGGAAGGGAGGGGGGGGGGAGGCGGCTTCTACTCTGCCAACAAATGCGTTCAGGTACTTTGCGCTTTGCGCTTGGTTCTTTATTATGTTTGCGCCGGTACGGGCTGCCGGTGTTGTCGCGCGCACCGTATCTTGCAAGCGACCTCCAAACGGCTCTGACCTTTGTATGCTGTGCATTCGGCCGCTCAGTTTTCCCTTGAAGCGATAAACCGCACGAACATTCGCGCTCGCTCGCTGCGGCAGCTGCGCTTTGCTGCCAGCGTTTTGACAGTGGTTGTCTGCGGTCATCGAGTGTAATCTATTCATGTGTGCTTGTGCGCGCTGACACCACGCTTGTTAATTCAGTTAGTAGTGAATGTGTCCAACTTTATGCAGCCGATAAAGCTACTATCCCTACTCCGAATAGCTCTCTGCTAATTCGCTATCGCCATTGATGCTTCGCCTTTCGGGCAAAACTGCGAATTTTTTTTTCCGTTCTTCCATGAAGCGAACGGATTTTTTAAAGGCCCGTTCGATTCGCCTGCACCACTGTGAACCAGTTCGCGCACCGATTCACGAAAGCGCGGCACACGAAACAAATGCCGAAGTGCTGAACCGGTGCAGCTGTGTGTGTTTTGTGCGACCAATGTGCACGGCTTGCGTTAAATAGGTCTTGAGCTGCTGGTGTAATCGGCTTCGGAGACGTTAATATAACGCGCTTGCCTAGACACGGCAGATAGCCGTAAGCTGGGTTTTAACGGCGCTTGTGCATGTGTGCTGTGTCGTCTGCTGCGCTGCTGCTTCGCACCTGTACCACAGTCTATTAGAATATAAGGTATGTGTACATTCTAGGACACTGTACCTGCACGACTGCACAAAGTCGGCACCGACAGTAGAAAGGGCGCAGCAAAATCGCGACCAGCCCTGCCCCTTTCCTGTATATTTTGAAACGAACGGCGGATTTCTCATAGGGTGTTTCAAAGGCGCCATTGCTGCACCGCTGAAACGAATGAGCTGTTAATACAGGTGAATAGAACGTGTCAAAGCTACGTTCGGTTCCCTACACCACCTGCAAACCGTAGCGAAGCAGCCACTAGTACACTCTACAGCCACGGAAAGCCGGATTGCGGATCGAATTAATACAAACATTAGTATACATTTTTTATGTTTTTGTCATTCATGATTCTGGTGCGACCCCGCGACTTGAACGCGCTTCCCGGTATGCTTGTTTTTATTGCGTATCATCCGCCGTAATTAATGAAATAATAATGTACTTTTGCACTGGCGAGTCGAGAGGTGACTCAAAAAAGAAAAAAAAAGAGCGTCGGTTCCGCGATTTCATCTTTCTCCCTTCGTCCCGGAATTTGCGCCATCGCCATCGCCTCGACGACAGCCTTGCTTGTGCGCAACGTGGTAACTAGAGTGCACCAGACAATGGTCGAGTGGGCCGAACGGCGCTTTGCCGCTGAGGCGGCGCGTGTGGAAAAATAGTGCGAGGGCGCTGCGAGCGAACTGGATTGGGCCCGGGCGGAGGCGCACTCCGCGGCATACTCAACGTACTTTCGCTGCGGGCGCCGAGGCCGATTGCGCATAGTACGCTCTTAAAATAGAGCTTTATTTCAACTGCAAATTTATGTTTACACCATTTTGCCAAACATATATTTGAGGCATGGATTATATAACGCGACGTCTTCAATTTTGATGTCGTTGTCAAGCGCATCGTCTGCTAGCGAGCGCGGGACGCCCAGTTTTTCTCGCAGAACCTCTGTGCAGTACATTTTTTTAAATGTTTTAGTTGCTTCGGTGTGCCCATGACTCTTGACGGCCTGTACCAAATGTAGTTTTAGCCAGGTGAACTGCTGTTTTTACCACTGCCCTCTAAAAGTATTTAGTATCTCCGCACCATGAAGGCTACGTTGAAAATTTTGTTATTGATACCGTGTCATTTTACGCGCGCTTCTTGTTGCTGGATATTGATCAGGGACAATGATCGAAGAAAACAATATTAGAGTGAAATAAACCAGGTTTATTAACTGCGTCGCGCGAAGAACGACCAATGTGTGTCTAGGTAATTAAATCAAAGGGTAAATATATAGACATATTCACGATATATATGTAAGGGAAAAAATAAGAATCTTCCAAATGCAATAATTGAAAAAGTGAGAACTCCCGACCGGAATAAGCGCACGTGTTTGCAGTAACAAACACACTTACTAGTGAATACTGCAATTAAAACTCACATTCGCAGAAATAATATTCATAGCAGCCAAAACCATCTTATATATATATATATATATATATATATATATATATGTGTGTGTGTGTGTGTGTGTGTGTGTGTGTGTGTGTGTGTGTGTGTGTGTGTGTGTGTGTGTCTGTGTGTGTGTGTGTTGTGTGGGGGGGGGGGGGGGGTGTACGATGCCGAATAGTCGTTTCCGTTCGAATGTAACGCATAACAGCACCATTGAAGTCTCAAAGGTGAGTGACTGCATGCAAGTGAGGACTGTCATTCCGAATGATTGTGCTGCCGGAGAGTCGTGGCTGTTGCGCAAAGGCCCAGTTCCCGAGAGAATTCACAGACGGGAGGTAATAAGTCCTGCTTAACAAGTTCCTAGCTCTCAATCAATATAAACGCCCCGTTTTAGGACAGCCTGTAAATCAGCTAACTTGATTCAGACAAGGATTTTTGACAGTCTCACCGTGTTTTCAACCCATTAAAACTGAGTGCCTCGTGTGGTGCCACACTTATCTTCTTCAACGAACGCAACAGATCTGCACATACCTCTACATGTACGTGAGACATGCCGTTCCTTTAATTGTTTCATTATGGTCGTTATGATAGTGCACCGAATAACTGAAAGCAGCTGTTTATAATATACAAGCTGCTGAGTTAAGCGGTCATACATTTGGGAACGGCATTACATTTATGCATGAAATGTAGGATAAGCGTAACATGTTTTTCTCGGAAATCAGACTCGAGAATAATTTATGCTGTTGACACCCCCAGAAATAAGCCGAAGAACGCAGCCACCTGCTTTTTTCTTTTTTTAATATAAGCAAATTCTTCGGTTTTGCGTGGCAAAACCACGATGCAATTGAGGCACCCGGTTTATATAGTTTTTGCCACCTGGGGTTCTTTAACGTGCACCTAAATAGAAGTGCACGAGTCTTTTTCCATTTCGTTCCCATCGAATTCCGCGGCCTGGATTAAACCCGCGTGCTCAGGACAATATCCACTATACTATATAGCCACTAATTAGGCTACCGCGCAGACTTTCTTTTCTTTTTCTTTTCTTTTTTTGAAGTATCGACTGGAAAAAAATCCACGTACGGCTTACGGCCAAATATTACCATATAGAATAGCCGATTTAGGCTATGGGATCAAATATCTTTGTATGCATTTTTTATATTATTGTGTAATAAAATTCCCCTTTGATTTGATTTAATTAACTAAAACCGTTTTCGGCGCTCGAGGTCTGACTGCAATAAATGACCCCTTAACGATTACTCCGCATTCTGTTACGCGATAAAGGCGAAAACTCGAATGAAATGATGCGCTGAAGCTTTTTTTTTTTCTATAACAATACTTCCCGTAAATCTGAGGACAAGGCGCCGGATGGGCAGCTATGTTTTATTTGTTTGAAGCGGCAAGCAGGAAGGTTGCATATCTTTCTCCTTCTGCGTTTTGCAGGACCTACTGATGAAAAACTTTTATGTGCAACAATACACACGAGAGATACACGCTGCTTGAAGAACGAGAAAAATATTTTTCCCCGAAGGGAACCGTACAATAACATAGTAGAATGAAAGCCGACACTGCGGCCGCAATGCACGCGTAATGACCGAGCGGTATTAAAAAATAATAAAAATAAATAAAGAAGAGGAAGAAAGTAATTTATTCTTAAGGAATAAATAGATGTCATATGCAATTATGAACCCCGTTTGAGCGGTCTGAACGCAAATACCAGCGCGCGAAGTAGTACGAATGACCCTGCCGAGCAGTATCGCCAGCAGTTTCTAACGGCGCGACCTTGATGCGGCCCAATCCACTTGGACCGCAGCGCCGCCCCAGTATTTTTCCACGTCGGGCGCCTCACGGCAAAGCATGCGCCGCCCCAGCCACTCGTCCCACTCGACCATATTCTAGTACACTCTAGGTCAAAGGATGGCACCACTAGAGTGACCTAGAATATGGGAGAGTGTCCAAAGCGCCGGCTCCGGCGAGGGCCTTTTTCTGTGAACTGCCGCGCCGCGCCGCTGCTGCTCCGGACCCGTTGGAACCGTGGGCTTTTCGCGCTCGCGAAGCGCGCGGGAAGCGAGGGTCGTCTGCTACGCGCTGTAGTTTTTTGCGGTGCAGAACCGTTTTTTGACACCAAAGCACTTATAGGTTTCTCGATTGATGTCATGTTACATGTTGTTAGCCCAAGAAATTCGTAGCACATCATTTCGCCATATCATGCTGCTGCGATAGAAGTGTCTTGCATAGCACATGCCACCGGGCCCTTGCATTTCTAAGGCTTCTCTAGAGAGTAGTGAATTTTGCAAGTTTTTACTGCTGACATAATTTAGTGTACCATATTGTCCTTTCGCAATGTACTTGTGTTCATAGAAGACCTCATTACTCATTGCCATAATTTTCGTCGATATATATTTTAAACACTGTACAGCAAGTGTTCTTTATGCGTCTTAACATACTTGTCACGTTTACCGCTTACAATTCATCACTTATTACCAATTCATTACCACAGGCCTGGTGCTCTTTGGTCATACTTAGCCTTTGCACCGCAAAATACTCATTTGATCGTCATAGACCATTATTCCAATTCTGCAATCAGCTCATCACGATTGGTCAAAACATTTTCGGGCCACTCCCAACCTCGCCTGTCTGTCACGCGACGTCACGAAAACGACGATAGCTCCCTATCTGATATAACGTGTACACACTGATTATGCATGATTAAACCGCACAAAAGAAAAATAATTATTCCTGATTCGACGCCTTTTCACCATTAGCCCTCTGCTATTGGTCCAATGTTTTCGGGCTGCGCCCACTTCACCTGTCTGTCACGCGACCTCCCAAAACCACGAAAACTCACCGCGTCAAAGTGACGTGTCCACGAAAAAAATGCATTAATATGCCGAACAAAACTGAAAATGTTTCTGAATAGCCAGAGACTGCCCCGTTCCGAAAGGAATAGAAGATGGCTGGCCGCCGATCGCTCAGGCCCTCGCTACTCGCACCTGCCGGTGAGCTTGTATTTATTTGTGCATGATAAACCTTTTTGCGTGGCAGTAAAACGTTATCGAGCCCTTTCGGCACGTGTACGACATCGCTCTGCCAACTCTTCCTTGCTTAGGATCCGTTTGAGCGGCATTGTGATCCTTGCGTTCCACACCGCCACGATTTTCGACCAGTCACCGCAAGCTAAGTAAGGTGAAGCGAACCAATCGCTAGAAGCCGGCACTACCTTCTTCATGCGGTTATCTATTTTCACTGTGTTGACTCGGCCCCATCGAAAATCTCTCCACTAGAGCGTTCTCCTCGCCTCTTGGCAGCCAATTAGATATGAAAATCCGCTGTATAGGCAATGTTATTGGTTTTGAAAGCGAACGAAGGTGACCTGCTATAAACGAGGAGAATGTTTCATTGGGCTGGTCTGAGAACGCAGCGGGTCACCGCCCGATGCTTGCGTCGGTGGTTACGTAAATTTGACGCCACAAGATTGGAATAAAAACAGTTTGGAATAGCTTTACATTATAGCGTCCCTGATTTTGGATTTCAGGAAAGGGGGCCGACCCTCGCTGCAGTTCACTGCCGGGACGACCCGTGGCACCAGAGGGGCAAGCCCCGCCCACGGCGCCGCGTTACAAAAGTAGAGTTAATAAAGACCCATCATAGGGCCGTATCAGACATTAAGCTGATAAGAACATATGCTATACAAGAGAAGTTTATTGTGAAGTACTTACTTATACAAGACTAACACAGTTGTGCATCATACATTTGCTTAATGTGTAACACTAATTTAGCTGATAAGAACAGATACTATAGCAAATAGAAGTTTATTGTCATGTGCTCACTTATACAAGACTAACACTGTTGTGCATCATACATTTGCTTGAAATCTATTTACATTTGCTTAATGTGTAACACTAATTTAGCTGTTAAGAACAGATACTATACAAAGAGAAGTTTGTTGTCATGTACTCACTTATACAAGACTAACACTGTTGTGCATCATACATTTGCTTGAAATCCTATTTACATTTGCTTAATGTGTAACACTAATTCACATTTATTCCGTAACATTTCTGTTGTGAAGATTTTCTGTCTTAACATAGATGCATTGGCACTTTACATACATGTTACTTGATTCCTCTTTTGCGGAGCGGGGGGGGGGGGGATACATCATCCCCGTTTTTCAACATCTGCAGGTTGTTTTAGCTTCTGTACAAACACTATATGTGAAAACCATGTTCGCAGTTTGTTTTCTCCGTGGGTTCGAAAGAGCACTAAAGAGCACAATGCAAAACCGGGTTTACATGGCTTTAGTTGGTTCCCTGCGAGGGGGCGGTAGGCGGATTAAGGAGATAACTCTCGAGTTAATAAGGAATGATGGGTGCTTCCACTTTGTCCTTTTAACCTCCCTAAATCGCGTATGCCACTTCCTTAAGAAGTTGTCTAATCAATTTATTGCTAGTTCCTTGTTTAGTGTTTCGCTCATTACGATTCTTGTGTTTTTCATAACTGGATACACAGCTTTTTGTGGTTTTCTTTTGACCTCCGCCAACCCTCTCCTCTCCGAAGATAAATGGTAAGTATAGTGGTGCAGTAATTTTTCGAAGAAGGATTTCTTCTTTTCTGGTTTCATTAATTTCAACTTCAAATCGGCACTTGCCAATCTCCAAACTGATTTAGCTGAGGTGCATTCTTTGAGTGAATGTTTTTGGGTTTCGGGATTCTGGCAGTTGAGGCATCGCTCCGTTGGTGTGACGCCAAGACGTGCTAGACGTATCTTGGTTGGGAGGACGCCCCAGCTCCGTTTCCACTCGAATTGCCGTACATCCCTGGGTAATGGTGCTTTCCTCCAGAAGGCATATTTTTCTGGCGCACTCTTCTTTGTTTCGTCAGGGTCGAGTTCCTGGAGTGCAACGTTTGCACTCACTTCTAAGGTAGAATCTGGATACAGTTCCTCTATGGCTCTTTGTGTGGATTGCATCCTTATAGAACTGTAACGGCGTTTTGGCTCTTCGGCCTTGCCACTTTTCTGTTGATATAAATCTGTCTAGTGTACTAAGCCAGTATCTTGCGACATGTTTTCCCACATAGTCATTTGTTCTCACTAGTGTGACCATTGTTTTGGCTGCTAATACTCGCGCTATCAGCGCTACATTTGGTACAGCTAGACCTCCTCTTGACGTTGGTAATCTTGAAATTATTTACAGGTGCCGGTTTTTAGTTCAACAAGTAGGGAAATATCAGGAAATTAAGTTATTGGCGACCTGACAGGGCATTTTTGTAATGTTTTTCACGTGAAAACGCGGTTCACATAGTTTAGTCCTGACTTCTTCTGCCCTGTCTAGTAGGCTTAGTTGGGGATAACTTGGTTGTTCAACTATTTGAGTGGCATTTTCAAGGGCTCTTCCCAACTTTTGGAGACACAGGCCCGGCTTCAAACCATATTCCAAGTAACTTTGCACCTGACACAAACTCTATACTTGCCAGGCTTTGTTCTTCGAATATGCCAAACAGGAGTGCTTTACTTTTGTTTTCGTTTATGCGTGCCCCGGATACGGTCGCATATTCACCGAAAATTTTGGGGAAGGTTGTATACCTATGTTCATCTCTGAGAAGGAGGGATATGTCATCAGCAAAGACATAAATTTCAACTTCCAGGTTTCCGGGCAGGGAAAAACCTCTCATCTTTTTTTCGTCTTCAACTGTTTTTCGAAGGGGATAAAGTGTTAGGACGAACAGTCCCGGTGACAGTCCACACCCTTGGCGAACTCCTTTTGTCACTGCGAATCTCTTTGTGACTGTGCTGTTGATTTGGATTTCGCTCGTATTGTCCTGATATAATGTTTTGATTATTTCGATGAAGTCTGCTGGAAAGCCAACTTTCCTCATTGTTTCATAAATACAGGGTGTTTCAGCGAACACTTTCAAAATTTCTATTTAATTTTGTGCTTCAATGCAAAAAGCGACGTTTTGTTAAGAACCTAACTGGAACGCCAGTGCATTTCTCCGAAAAGTTCGGGAATTAATATCTCGAAACTGGTGTCCTCCCGAGAATTCGTTCCAAGTGGATCCGCCTTGCGAACTCCACGGCTACAATTTGTAAATTGCAATATTGGCCATCAGGTAATTAGTTAAAAACTTAATTAGTGAATTTATGTTAATTATTCAATTACGCGTTTCAGTTTCTTGTGGAAGTAATGTCCGCCTCTTGGAGTAGACCAGCTCATCAACCAGAATTGTGCTGTCTGCCGCAGGCAACCTTTAAGAATTTTTGAAAGTGTTCGCAGAAACACCCTGTATATTGATGCTTTAATTGTCGTAAGCTTTTTCTTGGTCTATTGTAATGAAAACACCTTTGATTTCGTTGTGTTTAGTATATGCAAATGTTTCTCTTGTGAGTGTTAGCGCCGCGAATATTGATCTGCCAGGTATTGCTGCCTCTTGAAATTGTGAAATTATGGTGGGAAGAATTGTACCTAACCTTTGTGCTAGTAGTGTTGCCGCTATCTTGTAATCACTGTTTAGCAATGTGATCGGTCTCCAGGCGCTGATGTCACATAGGTCTGTATTTGGCTTGGGCAGTAGAATTTTTCTTCCTTGGGTGAATGAACTAGGTACTTCTTGTGATTTACAAGGTCGTTTAATACTTCCACTAATTTTGTACCAATTATAACGAAGAACACATAATAAAACCCGGTTAAAATTCCGTCTGGTCCTGGTGCTGTCTGTCTCGTCATTTTTTTATTGTTCGGAATACTTCTTCCTTTGTAGTCGGGGCATATAATTGATCTTTATCTTCGCCCGATATCTGTGGAAGGTTTTGTAGCCAGTTTGAAGTATCTAACACTTGGTTGGGGTTTTTGTCTTTCAATAGTTCTTGAAAGTGTTCAAAAATATTGTTTTGGTACCTTCCTCATCTTTGGTTACTTCACAATTTCTCTTGCGGATTTCTTCTATTTTGGCCTTCCTCTCGCTTTTCTGTTCTGGTACATTGGTACCGTGATCTAGATTTATTTGATTGAAACTCTGGGATTCTGTCTGGTTCTTTCTGGCACATCTTGCTGCTTCTTTTACACATTGCGTGTATTTTGCGTGTAGGCCATCTACATACACTTGCATACAGGTTAAGTTTCTTCCTCTTTCTATTATCCTAATTATTATTGCAGTTTCATTTACTTTCCTTATAACTCTCCTTTTCTTATTCTCCCCTGCTTCGATAAGAATGCTCTTCCATTGTTGCTTTAAGCTATCCCAAGTTTCATTTTCTTGACTCGTTTCCAAGCTCTTCTTAAGTTAGTGCTTGATGCTTTCGCATTCTTTTTGGTCGTGCAACAGAGCAGGGTCCATCCGCCACAATGATGGAGTGTTTGCTGATCCGTCTCGACCGTCTCTTAGCTTTACAGTTTACTGTAAATCTAAAAGGTTTGTGATCGCTGAAAACTTTGTTGCCTTCCGGATCGTTCATTATTTTGATTTCTAATATTTTCGATATTAAGCATGGTGTCATGTAGGCCCCGTAGATCTAACTGGCTCTGCCTTTTGCCACCTGAGCATGTGCTGAGCGTGAGCGTGCGTTTTACCACCTGAGCTTTTGCCACCTGAGCCTCAGTGCCTAGGCTATTAACTTTTTATTTTTTTCTTGGTATCACGCTTTTCTTTTTTCCCTCTCTGTTTGGCGGCGCGGTCGGTTGAACCCCGGTGCCGCGCCGGAAGCCCCGGTGCCGGGCGCCGATTCGAAGCTGCGGTCGTTGGGGTGTTGCGAAGCGCAGCGTAGCAACACCCCAACGTTGCTACGCTGGGTGTTGGTTGTTGCTAGGCTGGGTGCTGGGCCTTGCTACGCTGGGTGTTGCTACGTTGCGGAGCGCAGCGTAGCAACACCCCCAAAAAATACTGCTCCAGTCAGGTAGACTGCTCCCTCCCTGATAGTGAGAATATATTTGGATCATCAAAACGGTGATGCGTTTATTTAGGAATGGCATCGATCCCTTAGCAGCAGCCACAGTCATGCCACAGTCGTGCTCAGCGTGTTCTCCGTTCCAACGGCGGCGGTTCGAAACATGGTACGCGCAAGCGGCGCATGGCGGCGCCAGCGGTCGAACACTGGGCTTGGGCGCAAATAGAAATACGCGTCCCGAGCGTAACTCGCTCGAAATGGTAAAAGCCGCGACGACGCACGAAGAGCAGAGGTAAACAATCAATTGATAACGGTAGTTATGCTGTGAAAACCGGTTACTGTCAAAAATCAAACCATGTTGATGTGCTAATAAAGTTTTAGAATAGGCGCCCCCAAAATTGGGGCCCCAAAGACATTTGCGGGTGTTGGCGTTGGGGCATAAATATGAAAATAAAATATACCATTTTATGATAAGGAGAGTAATTTAGATGTTCGTGTTTAATTACAATTTAGAACTTATCTTATTAGAAGCAAGCAACTTGTTGCGCTTAGTTTGGAGTAACCCAACAGGCATAATCGTTGGACATATAAAGTTTATTCCTATCCTATCCTTAAGGAAGTGGCATACGCGATTTAGGGAAGTTAAAAGACAAAGTGGAAGCACCCATCATTCCTTATTAACTCGAGAGTTATCTCCTTAATCCGCCTACCGCCCCCTCGCAGGGAAACCAACTAAAGCAATGTAAACGCGGTTTTGCATTATGCTCTTTAGTGCTCTTTCGAACCCACGGAGAAAACAAACTGCGAACATGGTTTTCACATATAGTGTTTGTACAGAAGCTAAAACAACCTGCAGATGTTGAAAAACGGGGATGATGTATCCCCCCCCCCCCGCTCCGCAGAAGAGGAATCAAGTAACATGTATGTAAAGTGCCAATGCATCTATGTTAAGACAGAAAAATTTCACAACAGAAATGTTACGAAATAAATGTGAATTAGTGTTACACATTAAGCAAATGTAAATAGATTTCAAGCAAATGTATGATGCACAACAGTGTTAGCCTTGTATATGTGAGAAGATGACAATAAACTTCTCTTTGTATAGTATCTGTTCTTATCAGCTAAATTAGTGTTACAGATTGAGCAAACGTAAATAGATTTCAAGCAAATGTATGATGCACGAACTGTGTTAGTCTTGTATAAGGAAGTACTTGACAATAATCTTCTCTTTGTATAGCATATATGTTCTTATCAGCTTAATGTCCGATACAGCCTTATGATGGGTCTTTATTAACTCTACTTTTGTAACGCGGCGCCGTGGGCGGGGCTTGCCACTCTGGTGCCACGGGTCGTCCCGGCAGTGAACTGCAGCCGGCGTCAGCCCCCTTTTCTGAAATCCAAAATCAGGGACGCTATAACGTAAAGCTATTCCAAACTGTTTTTATTCCAATCTTGTGACGTCAAATTTACGTAAACACCAATGAAAGCATTGGGCGGTGACCCGCAGCGTTGTCTGAACAACCCAATTAAACACTCTCCTCGTTTATATGAGGTCACCTTCGTTCGCTTTCAAAACCAATAACATTGCTTACACTCTGCGGTTTTTCTTATCTAATTGGCTGTCAAGAGGCGAGGAGAACGCTCTAGTGGAGAGATTTTCGATGGGGCCGAGCCAACACAGTGAAAATAGATAACCGCATGAAGAAGGAAGTGCCGGCTTCTCCGATTGGTTCGCTTCACCTTACTTAGCTTGCGGTGACTGGTCGAAAATCGTGGCGGTGTGAAACGCAAGGATCACAATGCCGCTAAAACGGATCCTAAGCAAGGAAGAGTTGGCAGAGCGGTGTCGTACACGTGCCGAAAGGGCTCGATAACGTTTTACTGCCACGGATTTATCATGCACAAATAAATACAAGCTCACCGGAAGGTGCGAGTAGCGAGGGCCTGAGCGATCGGCGGCCAGCCATCTTCTATTCCTTTCGGAACGGGGCCGTCTCTGGCTATTCAGAAACATTTTCAGTTTTGTTCGGCATATTAATGCATTTTTTTAGTGGACACGTCACTTTGACGCGGTGAGTTTTCGCGGTTTTGGGAGGTCGCGTGACAGACAGGTGAAGTGGGCGCAGCCCGAAAACATTGGACCTATAGCAGAGGGCTAATGGTGAAAAGGCGTCGAATCACTTTTGTACGTGACACTAAAGTAGGCGTTGGAGTCTCCCCGGCAACTCCTCGTCGCATAGCAAACAAAATGAAATCACTAAAACACCAATAAACACTGAATACAGTAAAAAAAAAGAAAAACCCTGAATACACATGAATACATAAAAGTTATTTACACAAGTCTGGGGAACCACAAACATATCTAAGCATACAAAGTTCCATAAACAGAGTACTTGAAGTTGTCCGTGGCCACAGACAGAGGTTCACAGTTCTACGGGCTTTACCAAACGAGATATCATTTTAGGAGGTGGAAATATCAACCGCACTTTATCAGCTTTCTTTCGATTTGTCCTTAAATGTGAAATGTCGCAATAACTACAAAAGAACTACCTAGCTCGTAATTTGTGGTCGCCTGATGCTATTCACACTAAAGTCGCTTACAGCCTGCTGTGACTTCGACAATTCCTTGTTTGTTGAGGTGTTGGTTTCAATACCAGGAAGCGCATTTAAGAGTTTTTTTTATAAATGTTCCTTCGGTAAGAACGCCGATTGAGAGTTTTGTGCTCGTGTCGTCCATTCCTTTCTTATCGTCCGTGAGTTTCGTGTGCCGCACGCAATATGTTACAGACTGAGATCCGGAGAGATAATTGCACTGATTATTTAGATTATTGCAGCCTTGGGCAAAACCTTCATTCCTTGCAGTCTCGATTCTTTATTTGATTCTTACGCTGAGATATATGCGTGTGAGTTCAATTTTAGGTTTAGCAAAGCCGCGAGCAGATGTATAGGCAACATTTAGCAGTACCACATTTGACCATATATCATTTATGTTTGCCGCCAAATGTGGTTTGATCGATTATCGGGGCTAAATGTACTGTAGTGAAGTGGAATGCCTGGCGCTTCGATGTTTTCCTGCACTATGGGAGTCTCATTTTGTTGTTCCCCTTTGCCGACTATAGAGCAAACATCTTTTTAGCGTCTTTTTAATGAAACTACGTTGACGGATACGTTACACAAGGGCCTGCGAGGTCTACAAAATGTGGTAATTTAGTTGTACAGCTGTACAAACTTGTCTGACCTCATATTTGGGTGAGGCAGACCATTGTTTGAGCCTGTTACTACTGCAATTATCCCGTTAAGATGGAAACTACTGGAATAGTCTCGACTTTCGCGACTGTATCTGCCACCAGCATTGCTGCAGGAGGGTTAATTAATGTCTTCACTTTTCCTGGTTTCCCTCTGGAAGTTTGGTACTGACATTCTGTTCTCGTGTTCCTCCTTTTTTTTCAGCATAAAGAGGAATTTTGAATGACCATCCCCTAAATATGTTGTTACATAGTGCCCGAGCTGTAGAACTTTGGCTGTGGCCTTTTGCAGATGAAAACGTCGATTTTTATGTTTTTATGATTGCACATGCAAAGGCGCAAGAACCTCGTTTTTTTTAGTTTTAGGCTCTACAGTAATGACACCACAGCGTTTCTGGTTATTATTTTAGCGAGAAAGAAGGAACACGTAGCAGGTAGAGAACACATAGCTTCGTGGACTCATTACTTCAGCGGAACAATGACAAATGACTGGGCTGAATGAGAGAACAGTCGAGGCACTTTTGCAACTTACGTAGAAAAGATGGTTCTCAGGATTATATTTGAAATCGGCATTGTTAACAGGGAGAGAAGAAAAGCAAAACAAAGAAGCAGGGAACACTTCAAGAAAGGAACGGAATTTTGAAATTCTTCTCACGTGTTGTCTGTTTGAAGAAGTTCTGTGAAATATGAACTAGTGCCAAAACTTGAGAAATGCTCGCTGTGAGAAAAACTAAGACAAGCCTCACGGGACGTCAGATGAACACAATATTTCATTCGTAAATACAAGTGAAAGCACGTTTTTCAACATTGAAAGTCCGAAAATTTTACCAAGCACCTTAATAAGTTCTGGCAGCATTTTTCTTCACTATCGACGTGGTTGTATAAACTGTTAGGTTTTCGCGCCAGACTCGCCTTATTAGCTTCCGCCTTCCGACAGTCGCATTTCGCATATATAAATAATAACTTTCAAAATATTCTAAGTCTATTTATATTGTATTATGTGGCACTATTTAGACTGTTTCGGGCTTTGCTGAATTTGCTGAACTGTCAAAACCAATAAATAAGAAGAAAATAGGCGATATTAAAAACAAACATTGCAAAGATTTAGAAAGCAGTACAAAAGGGGGACAACATGAAATTATTGAAAAGGAAACTTGGAATAGTGAAAGAAAGTTATGTGAAATGGATATAAAAATAAGGAAAGGTAGGGATGTTAACCAGACCAACGTCCGGTTTGCTATCCTGCACGGGAAGGGGAGATGCAGTGAAAGATAAGCAGAGTAATGTCATCAGTAATTTCAGTGATATAGTCAAAACACCAGAGACTTTCCTGTACAGTACCCTGAGCAGAAACACAACCATTATTGGAAGCAGCTAAAAAGAGGACACAGATGTTCCATCTGTAACTAGCAATAAGCTTGGTAGCGGTTTGCAAAAGATGTGCGGGAAAGAGCGCCAGGAGAAGATGGAACAACTGTCGATTTATTCAAAGATGGAGGCAATATTATACTTGCAATGTTTGCTACCCTTTATGCGCAACGCCTCACGGCTTCAAGTGTACCAGAGAGTCGGGAGATGTCAACATTATAAGAATCAACAAGAAGAGAGACGTTACAGAATTGGATAGTTATAGGCCCATTCGCTTGCTTTCCGAATTGTATAAATATTCACCAATGTCATTTTTCATTGTAAGCAGGGCAACACTTGACTTTATTCAACCAAGAGAGCAGGTTGGCTTTAGGAAGAGATATTCTTTAAAGGATCGCATTGATGTCTTAAATGAGGCAATTCAAAACGTGCCCAGTACACACAACCTCTCTATGTGTTTTGCATAGATTACGAAAATGCATTTGATTCAGTAGAGATACCATCAGTCATGGAAGCATTGGGAAATCAAGGATTACAGTAAGCATACATGAATAGCTTAGCAAATATCTATAAGGAATCCAGAACTACTCTAATTCTCTACAAAAGGAACAATACCGATCACGAAAAAGGTCCGGCAAGAAGACACAATCTCTCCAACACTATTCGCTGCATGCTTAGAAGTAAACAAGCTAGTGGACTGGGAAGCTTTAGGAGTTAGGACTAACGGCGAATATCTCAGCAACTGGTGGTTTGCAGATCACGCTGTCCTATTCAGCAACGCTGCGGATGAATTACAACAAATGATCAAGGACCCTAAGCGACGAAGTGTAAAAGTAGGTTTGAAGATTGATACAGTGAAGACAGAAGCAAAGCTCAATAGCCTCGCAACAGGATGGATGCATGGATGTAAAACTTTAATGAAAGTCCTGAGGTACGCGACTCAACGCGCAGCGGGCCGCTCCCACGTTGGGACAGTCAGGCCATGCCCGACCGCCGCATCGTGGGCCCACTGGACAGCCCATAGTTGCGCCCCGGAATCGGGGCTCTTGATAGCGGAGAGCCACTTGTCCTCATTGATTTGTTGCGTGCCTCACAACGAGGGGAAACGCCAGAGCATATGGTCTAGGCTAGCGAAGTCATTGCAGTGCCTGCAAGAACTACTGGCATAAGTGTCGGGATAAAGCTTGTGTTTATGAAATATGATTTTAAATTATAAAAGGCGCAAGTGCGCTCTCGAAGTCACTAATTATAATTCATTTTTGCGTTATCCCTTTTTTTCTGAACCATCTTGTAGGGCAAGGAACCAGATGCTCGTGTAGTTGAACTCACTACGTTTCCTAGGCTTCCATTCTCAGTCTTTTTGGACTGTTTCTTTGCCCCGCAAGTTGCAAACAAAACAAACAAACTACCTGAACAACCGCAAAGAACTGTACATCATTATTCGGAGTATGGCCTATTGCTGGGTACTTTTGCGTTGCTATCGATCAAGAGCAGAAATCGGAGAACGGCTGACCCATGAAAACAAAGGCGAGGAATCTGAGAAACACTTAGCCTCGGTGAAATGAGCAAACTAACACACACACATGCCCACGTATACACGGACGCCTACACGCACGCGCACACGCACAGTCACACAAAATAACAAGTAGAACCCTTTGTAACAGAAATGATTCATGATGGAACGGAAGAAGTGAAAGAAGAGTGAATTAGCGAGAAAAAAGAACTAAGGGGGGGGGGGGGGGACGAAGAATCATACGAAGAGAACATATTACAACGGAATTACAAAGGAACAACCATGTCGTAGGACGGACACGCTAAGGAATAAAGCCGGAAATAATATCGCCTTGCGTCAACGGTGGGAGACTCAGAGGCAGACGCACCTCCATCCATCTGCGTCGTGCCCCCGGGAAAGAGCGATGACGACAACCTACCGATGCCAAACAATGTTTCCTGAGAAAAAAAAAATTGATGCAGCCTACCACGCAGCGGTGCAGTGGGTCACGCGCGCGAACGAGTCATGAGCAGAAATTCACCAGCGGATCACCGTTCACCGGCAAACCAATCTAAATAAGACAGCGAGGATCGATGGATATTAACGCGTCTTTGATTTATGACTAGGGTAGTGAAGGCCACATTTTACGTTTCGCTTTTTATGCTCTTCTTTGCTTCTTTCGGTTGCTTCTTGATGCGTTATATCGCTTCAATGCTTGCTTACTTTCTTTTGCTGTCCATTTCCTTGAACACTCATTTCCGCTGTTTTTCTTGATGGCCAATTCGCGGCACCAGTGCGGTGACTGGATTGCCATTTATCTTTCTATTTGTACCCTTCCTCTCTGCATCACACTCTACACTATCGAATCAGTGCAATAGAATTTTATGGTTATTGGAGGGGATTTTAATTTACCAAATATTCATTGGCACTAGGGCGTCAAAGCCATGCACTCGGCCTCTGGAAGTTCCGCTCAAGAACTCCCTTCCTGTCTTTCCGTCTATTCATCATCTTCCTCTGCTGAAGAAATTAATAATACGGTCGGTCTACGTGCAGTGCATCACATGGTACTGCAACCAACGCGCGGGAACCATTTTTTTTATTTTATTCTTATGAATAAACCTCTTTCTATAAGTGCTGCACATTTTATACCTGGAATAGGCGAACATGATACCATGCTGTGCGAAATCATTATGCATCACGTTAAAAGAAAAACTTGTGACCAAAGGTGCGTATGTAACTATGACATAGCAAATCTAGAAAAAGAATGAACCAATCCCTGGATAATTTATAGTTTTGGATACCCTCGCGAACCAAGAAAACATTGATGTTTTGTGGATTCTTTAAAAAAAACAAAAAGATTGACCAAAGAAACGCCTTTGTTCCATCGTGGTATCTAACCGCAAGCAAAACTAAAACTAAACCATGGTTTAAAAAGGAATGGTGCCCTCCTAACAGAAAAGCGGAAACAAATTTATCGAGCTTTGCGTGATAAGGTGACCGACGATAACAAATGAAAACAAGAAAACATAATTCGAGAAATTAAGACATATACCCGCATAGCTGAAGATGACTGCATTCAATCGTTACACGTCCTGTCTTGAAGATACGCCAAAAGAGTTTTGGAGGCACGTTAAAGGAAACGAAAAAAACAAACAATGTCAAGTCCACCGCTAGTTTTTGGCAGTTACGATTTTGATGGGGATACTGACAAAGCGGGGTGCTTCAATCGGTATTTCAGTTCTGTTTCTACACCGTTAATAACACTTGGAGACAGTCTTCATCAGTTAAGCCAAATGGGACCTAGCACTGTGGGAAAATGTTAGTACTAGTACGCACGTTATTCAGGTGCTCCTACAGAGATTAGATAGCTCGAAATGAGGTGGTTGACACGGTTTGACAAATGCGTTCCTCAAGCTTTGCACGTCAGCAATGGCATGGCATTTGAAAATATTTTTCGATAAATCGCTTCATGACGCAAGCTTGCCGTCAGATTAGGAAAAAGTAGTGGTAGTACCAATCCATAAATCTGGACCATGGTGCGATGTCTCTATCTAGCACCCTATGTTCCTCACTCTCGTAGCGTGCGAAATCCTTGAATATGTAATATATACTAGTAGAGCAGATAACGTGACTAAGCATTCATTACCAAAGCAACAACATGGGCTTCGCCATGCCGTGTTCTTTACTACTATATTAACCAAATTTACCCACAATACTGCATACGCGTTAACCAAAAGAAAATCAGCATATTGCATCTTTTTAGACTTTAATAAGGCATTGGGTAAGGTAAAACATTGTTTACTTCTCGAAAAGATGACAGCTTTTTGAATCAATCCTCACGTCATTTCATGGGTAGCAGATTAATTGGCATCGCGCTGGCAGTTCGTTGTTGTGAATGGTGTCTGTTCCTGTTCAGCAGAGGTAACAACAGTCGTTCCTCAAGGTTTGGGGTTGTACCACTTGGGTTGTATATATATATATATATATATATATATATATATATATATATATATATATATATATATAAAATGTGTGTGTGGTGTGTGTGTGTGTGTGTGTGTATCGATGATATAACTGAACCTACTCAATTTCATAAATGACTGTATGTAGATGACTGAGCTTTGAGCAAGGGAGTCGTTGTTTCACACGATAAACTTAACAATTGCTGCACATGGTGGCGCATGCCGTTAAATTTGAATAGGGCATTGTATGTGGAATTCGGTTGGAGAAAAAAAAACTTCTCAAAGCTCTTACACGATCAGCATTGCCACTATAACCAAAGAGACAGATATAAATATTCAGGAATGTACTTTCCTTCTAACGTAATTTGGCAACAGCATGTTGATTACATAACAAAGGCTTGACAGACATTATGATTCCATGGCCGTAACCCAAATTTATTATGACTACTAGAGAATTGCCATACAAAGCATACGTTATATCTGTCCTTGACATCGCTTGTGTGCTTTGGGATCCTCCTACAGTGTGTGGCACGACAAAACTATAGAAAAATTTAGCTGTTCGCTTTGCTTCTGGGTGTTACTGCAAGAACTTCAGTCAGACGCGCATGAAATAGCAACTGCAATGGGACAGACTAGATTTTCATCAAGGCAGACTGCGGTTAAAATTGTGTCATAATATTTGTCATTCAAAGGTTGGCATTGAAAGGCACAATTAGATAAAACAACCTCAATATTACTCCCACAGAATTGACCACAGATATAAAGTGTTATAATTCACTTGGGAAATGCCCTTTTTTCCCAGAGCAATCCGGGAATTGAAGCAATTTGATCCTACGGCCGTAAACATATCTTCTAATAACGCCCTTTTTTGCTTCGGTTTGATAAACTTTATTGCATATTCAGCTCCAGAATGCTCGTGCTGTGGGGTTTTTGATTAGTATTGCATTTTAACTTTGCAATTCATTTATGTTTGCTACCACTTGTTGAAAATACGCTTTTTATTGAATATGAAGAGTATATACCATTTTTTTTTCTTTTCTGTGTATATTCACCTTTATTTAGTTATTCAAGCAACTTAGAAATCCGCCAATTTTGGTGCCTTGTTTAAAAATGTTTCGTTACATTACTGTTTTATTTGTGTTTTTGTTATCTTTGTTGCATCCATTCATGATTGCTATCACCCTTTATGTTTTGAAGAAGTCCGTTCATTTTGTGTCCCCCCCCCCCCCCCCCCGCCCTCCTGTAGAGCCATGAGCCGCTGTGGATATGACGTAAGTAAATAAATAAAACCTGCAAAGACCTTCTCCGCCTCAGGGAACGGGACAGCTGCCGAGCAAAAACCTGCACTTGAAGCTCATCAGATTATGTATGTTATTGAGCCGATCCATCAGGCACACTTCGCGCCAGAGCACCTATTTTGGATGCAGAGGGCTTTCGTGCCTCAGGCATGGTGCATGCGCGAGGGAATAAGGACCAGTGTTATGCGCGATGGAGCCGCCAAAGGGTTCACGGGCTCTCTTTGGCAAACGCAGGCAGTTAAAAGGGGAAAAAAAGGACAGGCAAGGAAAGCAGGTGTGTGTGGCACTCAGGCTTCCTTCTAACGCCTCGGGCAACAGCCCAACCGCGGACCTCCCGAGAGTACCACCACGGGGAAAACATCAGTTGAAAGCTCCAGCGTGCTGCTTCGTGTGGCTTACTGTTAAGCACATCTTAATTGCTATTTCTATTTGAAAAAAAATGCAGCATAACAGAGGTAGACTTAGACATCACACTGCTCTGATGAATCTTACAAATAAAACTTGGTGTGGTTTAGCTTTGGTTAACTCTGGTTGATAGCGAAAACATCACTGCTCTGGCTAGGCCCATTCTCGAGCTGTGGCCGAGGTGTGGTTTCGCAATGATATACAGACGTGTTTGCAATGAATACAGTGTTTATTTATTATTTTTATGCCTATGACGACAGTGCGGTGATCAGTAAAGTAGTGAGACTTGGTTGCAACTCGCAGCCAGGCCCAACTCTACTCGGGCAACGGCGGCAATGTCTCCATTCCGGACTCTGTAAAGGCCTAAATATAGTCCGATGTAGCGTGTACGCGCGCACACGTTATGTCACGTTGGCGAGAACAACAGCGGCTATAGTTCGACCGATGGTTCGACGTACTAGTGCCGCCAACGTAACCGCACGCGCGGCCAATGCGCTCCGACCCGCCCGGCGTCTGATGACGCTCGCCCGCGTGCCGATAACGTCGGGCTTAAACGCGCCCTAATGATCTCTTGTGCTTTGACCTCTAGCACTCAAGGTGAAAACTGTTGAGTCGCCGACGGCTGCCCGAGGTAGCGTAATGAAGCTTTCGCTTCAAAAGAAGAAGGTGCGCGGAGCACGAGCAGCGGCCACGGGCGCTGCTCGCTCAGTTGCTGCCAGATGACGAACGAGCCTGACGTCTGGGTCCGGGTCTAATCGCCGTCGCTGTTTGCTACATTACAAGTTGGTGCCGAAACCCGCCCTGTCGTCTGGCCCTGGCATTCCGGAAATTGAGCAACTCCGCACCAAGCGCGGCTTCGTCCGTAGGGCCATCACCAAGGCCATTTCTACGATCAACGCACTGCTGTCAGATGAGGCCACCCCTGTGCGGGTGCTGCACCAGCACCTCGAGCTCGTCTTGGCGAAGCATGCGGAGCTCGTCGAGTTCGACCGCTCAATACAAGACACGCTCACGGATGCAGACCTGGAGGCACACCTGACCACAGCTTTTGAGTACCAACAAAAGGTCAGCTTCACCAAGACAAGCGTGGGCCTCGCTACTCAGCCGCGTCCACCGATCCTTCCTGGTCCTACCGTGCGACTTGCCTCGCCACTGTACCCAGCGGCCCTTTCCGCCACGCCCGGAGTGTCACCCGCGGCCTCTTTCTTCCGCGGCTGTATTCATAACACTCGTTTTACGGGCTTCTGGCTTACTTGGACTTATTCCAAAGGCGTCGTCATTGGCGTCGGTGTCTTTCATGCCACGTTGAACTCATCATAGGGGTACATAATTACACATTGTGTAGGTGAGCTGCCTCTGCCGGAGAGGAAGGTTATTTTAATGCGCATGTAACATGTAAAAGCAGTATATCACTCCAACGCCTTTTAAAGTAAAAGTTTCGCATGATGCCTGCACGACAAGTATCTTTGTGTGTGTGATTATCAAAAACAAATGCACACGGTAACCGCTAGTCGTCATTAAAGGTAGCCCGCTTGGCTAACGTGTCTAAGTTGCTGAACATGCTTACTGTACGCTAATTAATTAGTCTCTACGCTGGAGGGTATTATGCTCCAAGCTAATCTCTGCGAACCCGCTTTCTAAACATTGTTCGGCCACGAAATGAAACCAATAAACGAACTCGGAAATTTCACTGTGGTGGCTCTCAGGAACTGTGAAATCTTTAGCCGACACACTTAAGCAATCTGGCAACAATGAGAATTTTAACAGTGATGCTGTTTTAGCCAGCCGTAGTTTGTGGTGCATATCAAGAAACTACTAAGAAAGAAAAGAAACTTTCTTGCCGAGGCAGGATTAGAGCCCGCTTACCACCCAGTCCCAAAGCGAGCGTCGTAACCACTAGACTATACAGCCACGCTTACATAGCTTGCATTTATGC
Organism: Dermacentor silvarum; assembly: GCF_013339745.2. Taxonomy (NCBI): domain Eukaryota; kingdom Metazoa; phylum Arthropoda; class Arachnida; order Ixodida; family Ixodidae; genus Dermacentor; species Dermacentor silvarum. The sequence goes on along the minus strand of NW_023607023.1, from coordinate 3,650 downwards.
GAATCATATGATTGCGTTCGAGCATCGTCGTCTTCGTCGAGAGCTGGCGCGTTCGTACGCTCGTGCTCTGCGTGAAGAGGTTTGGCGCACTATGAGAGCGAGAGAGACAGACGCATTCACGGAGCCGGTCTCCTGGAACGCGTTGTCTGCATTGGAACGTGGTGTCGGTGTTGCAAGCTACGCTATTCAACGCGCAGTGACGGCCCTATGTCCGAGACGCGCGAACAGAAATTATCTTCATCATGAGTAATAAGATTAAAAGTTCGCGCGCACTCCGAAAAATGTTGGGCTACGATCGACCAGGTTCGCTATTTCAAGCGTTGCGCGGCCGAGTGCAAGGGTAAGCGTTTTTTTAGTTCTTGTTTTGTGAGGGTCGCAATAATAAAAACATAAGGATTGGAAGCTGGAAAAGCAAAAGCCGACAACTAAAGTTAGTGAAACAAAAGAATATTTGTAGGAAATTTGTATTGTATGTTGAAAAGGTGGAATGACATTTCCAAAAAGATTCGATTCAAACTAATCCTTTCTTTAATGATTTAACGAATGATGGCCATTATAAGAAGTGGATCTGTGAATGCAGTTCTTCGCCTTAAAGGGATTTTGAAACGATTCTGACGATTTTGTACAAACATACTGAGTCGTCTGGGTAGGTCCTTCTGGGAATTAAGGTGTGCATTTAAGCGCTCCGCATAAAGCGTGTAATTTGGTATAAGTCTTTAAAAGTATGCATCGCTACCGACCTCAGCGACGCCGCTCCTTTCAGTTTGCAGCCGACCCCTCACAATTCACGCAGTTAGCCCAATCGACGTCTCTGGATGAGCTATCTTAGTGGCTAACCAGGTTGCGCCACCGATAATTTTTACAACTTTCTGGTAAACAATGTTGTTCGGAATAGTTGGAATGCTGCTTCATTGGTTTTATAATACAAATTTATATATATATATATATATATATATATATATATATACAAAAAAACGTAACGGAAATAATCTGCACAACACCCATTTATCACTCAAGCACTTCCGGAGCACAGCAAGTGTCGTCTGCGTGGGTTACAATGTTCTCCTTGGTGACGTGAGCCGCGCGGTCAATGTTGTTCTCGAACTATCTTTTCGCGACCACCATGGACCGAACTTGTTACGTGTGGGATACAAATCTAGCAATCGGCGATATGTCAAGCTGCGACATCGTGTCCCCTTGCAAGGTAACATGCCAGCGGAGTGGCTGGAGAGGAGGGCAACATGTAATCGTCCATAGCTTCGTTAATATTAGACGCTCCACTTAAATTTCGGCGCGAATGTTTTATTGTAGCTGTACCCTACCCGTCTACAAAATTTCTCCAAGCTGGTGCAGAAACCTTCTAACTCACACGTTGCATGCTCTCATGTGAGCCTTCAAAGCGCGAAGTCGAGATATAGCCTACAAGGAAGCGAGCGCGAGTCCCCTTGCTGCTTAGGGTACGCGAGGCACTCATGTCTACTTTGACACACGATGAAAAGCTAGATAACTTGCGTTATGTATTGTGAAGAAACTGCCACGAATGCAAACTTTACAGAGGTGTAAGTACTCCAACTATTGTAGAGATTCTGCAATCTTATACCCCTTCTATAAAAACGGCATTTTCTCAATTAGTAGACGCTTAGTAGAAGAAAGAAGCAGTTTGAAGAAGACATCTTACTTGACGGTAACATGACACATTGACAAAAGAAAAGACAGAAATAAAAACTATAGAAGTATGTTTGCTGATAAAATACGAAGAAAGTAAACTTTGTAGTACCTTGAAAACTCCTTATAATTACCTCGCAATTGGCACTACTCCCCCCCCCCCCCCCTCTCAAGAAAAGAAAAAAAAAAACACCACAAGTACATCCACAATATATGCCTCCGCGGAGAAAAATATATGCAACAGGGGCACAAAGGATACGGAAAGACGGTTTTTTGTGGGAAAAAGGGTAACACAGGCACAGCTAAGACAAAGTCAGTGACGCAATCCGCAAACCGCGATAAGTGCGGGTGGATACACAAAACGTGCGCGACCAGCTCAAGCAAGCAGGAAAGAGAAGTGCCAAGTAGGAAAAAAAAATAGACAGAGCCACCGTTGAGATACTGAGAAGCCAAGAGGAGAAAAACGGTACTAACAATAGTTGAAGAGAAAACATGCGAGGCAGGGAGGGAAAGTATGCTGTCCGAATAATCACATCAACATTGTCGTTACAGACTCCTTAAATCTTAATGTATCACCCTCGAAAACAGAACCTTTGGAAAGCCTGCTTTATTCTTCAACTACTGTAGGAATGAATAGTTTATTAAGTGCTAAGGTTGAGCCAGAAAGCAATCAATGCTGTTGAAATGAAATAAGTTAGAAGTTCGAAAGGGCAGATTTAGCGACGTGGCATGCCGATGCATCGTAGAAAATGAGGCATGCAAAACAATACTCAAGCGTGTCCATTTTCTGTATGTCATCCTTAGTGCACAAAATAATGATCAGTAGGCCAGCACCAACTTGGCAAAGAACAATACTTCTTGAATTAGGTGCAAAGTTGAGGTATTGCGAGATTGATAAAATCCCAAGTGGCCAACGAACAATGGGAGGGGAGTAGTATCAGTGTAAGTACAAATGCAGTGAATTGCCGGCATATCAAAAGTGACCAAATGGTCATGAGGTCTGGAGCAGCCGCGGTGATGAGGGCGAGTATGGTTTCGACACACGAGAACGTCATCTATTATTCAGTCGGTGGGGCATCCATGAGACTCCTGCACCGCAGAGACGTGGGCCAGACGGCTAATGCGTGGCGTATGGACCCTAATGACCGGCGCTGCCCCCCTCATTTCATATCAGTCGACTGGACTGTCTTGCTGGTCACAATGAATTTGTCACGCAAGTTCCGACTTTGCATCAGTGCCTCACTTGGAATGTGATCAGGATAAAAATGAGCGCAAGCAGGACTGTGGATTCTTCCTCCTGTCTTTTCACCTTGTCGGAGTCACCAATAAGCGACGCAACGAATAAAAAACAAAGAAGAGAGAAAGAAACACGGACAATGACAAGGTCCGCCAAAGGTGCATAATCCTTTTTTCCGCCTTCCCCACTTTTCCCCTCGGCATTTTATATTTACTCCTGCTCCAAAGGTTTTGTTTCGAATTATTTTTGGTACTGTTGTCACGCATTTGCCTTTATCCGGGAGAAGATTCATCGTGCATAAAACTCGCGCTTGTGGAGGGATTATTGGCAGAAACATCAAGACAGAATAGGACCTGCTTGCACAACCTGAAGCACCCACAGTAAAAGAGAATGTGCACAAAACTATGCAACCCCCCCCCCCCCCTTTCCCTAAAAACATAAAAATAAAGCCAGCTTGTAGAATAGGACGGTACGAAAAAGGTAGCTGAAATAAAAATCATAAAGCTGAAACGAGAAAGTAGGGTTTCAGGTATAGCGATGGATTGCTATCTCTGTGCGTCAGTTTCTTTCTATACGTCCTCGTTCAGTTGCGCTTACACATTCTATCATCGATGGATTGCTAGAATCCAAGTAAGTGCTTCGCCTAAGGAAGAGAGGATACATGGCCCAGGGCTGCATAGAAGAAAATTGAGACTGATTTTTTTTCTTAGGGCGAGTGTTGGTAAGAGCGAACCAAATGCTTACAAAG
>NW_023607022.1:0-60001 GCF_013339745.2 Dermacentor silvarum | reverse complement strand
TAAAGAAAAGAACACAATGAAACGTGCTGCGTTTACAGTATTAGCCACAAATTGTAAAAGTGAAATGAAATATAACAGAATAAAAATGCATTTAAATGTATTTTACGTGTCCTAAACCCACGCGAAAGACGGTGTTCGCGTGGTGCATTTCCTGGCAAGTTTCGTAAGATCAGATTTGCCTGCAACCAACAGCATCGTCTTCTGAGGAAATGAAACCAATGAGCTCCGCTATTCAGGCCCCAGACGCCCAACGATCTGTCGATACCAGAAGAAACTTGCAGATGACAGCGTGACGCAGAATTAACCGATAAATCGAAACGCAGAGAAGATGAAACAATGAATTACCTGCATGTTGTCACAGGACAGTGATGACTGTACAAGCAGAAACACTTACTGAAAAAATAAACGAGAAGCATACCATCTTTTAGATGCTAAGCATCTTATGGTCGGGGCTATGTCACTGCCTCCCTCCCTCCATCCATATGCCGTGTGGCATCCACACCCGCACTGCGCATGCGCATCCTCCTCCTCCTCATCTCCTTGTATGTATATGTATAGTATATGTACGCCCAGCTCCGGCTTCCGGAAGCCGGCTTCCGCTTCCGGTTCCGCTTCCGTTTCCACTTCCGTTTCCACTTCCGGTTCCGGACGCCGGCTTCCGGCATCCGGAGAACGCTTCCGGCGTTTTGCCCGAATGATCCCCAGGTGCTTCGCCCACTCATCATTATTCACTTCGTCCTCTCATTCTCCTCCCGCAACGCCGCGATGAGTGACACGGACAGCGCCAGCGTCAACGCCAGTGTCAGCGCCGTGGACAGCGCCGCGGAGAAGAGGGCTCGAGCCGCTGCCACGAAACGGCAGCGGCGACAGGCCGATCTTAAAACTAATGGGAACTTGAGTCGACCCCATGGCTGCTTCGCATACTACTCAGGGTTCCCCTACGGGAAGATGGTGTAATTTTTTTAGCGGGAAACTTGTGACCAGGAGTCAAAGAAACACGTAACACGAATAATGGCGAATGGTACAGCTCCATTCTTGCAGCGATATGTAGATTGGTCACCGCGCCGGATCGGTCAACAGATACCGCACATGTATACTGATAAGCGTGAAATGACCGGTGGTAGGACTTTCTCTGCTGATAAAATTACGAGAGGGTAGCACCGTAGCGAGGAGCAGGCGGCGGCCACGAAGGCGGTGCCAGACGATCGAAATTAGGTCACCGGAGAAGAGAGAAAGACGCCGAATTCTCCGGACCTCGCTGGTTGTTCGGAGGGGCGTTGATGTCATGCCTGTGAACCTTGCGGGTGGATGAAGCGGCGGCCCAGCGTGCCCCTGCGATTGCTCTGCCAGTTGAAGAATAGATGTTGGGAAAAGCGATGTGATGCTCGGTATGGAGGGTAATAAACAAGGAGGGAGCATTGCGGGCGTCACATTTGAAGCCACGTGGGTGAGCCCAACACGTGTCATGTCGTATCAAGATTTAGTGTCTTCCACTGCCGCGATAGTGGTGCTCAGTAGCACGCCTTTCTTATAAGACAATGACCCGCCGTGGCTGCTCAGTGGCTATGGTGTTGAGCTGCTAAGCACGAGGACGCGGGATCGAATCCCGGCCACGGCGGCCGCACTTCGATGGGGGCGAAATGCGAAAACGCCCGTGTACTTAGATTTAGGTGCACGGTAAAGAACCCCAGGCGGTCCAAATTATTCTCGAGTCCCGAACTACGGCCTGCCTCATAATCCGATCGTGGTTTTGGCGCGTAAAACCCCATAATTTGTTTTTACAGCTGAAGCTGTTAAGGGCTCACTGTTCGATGGTCGCGTCCGGCAATAGAAAAAAAAATCACAGCATATCCACGGCGTGAATGATGATGAGTGTTGCGACTTCGGGGTGGAGGACGATAGACGGACTCTTTCAGCAGACGAAGAAGAAACGAAAGCTTTATACAATATGTACAAATATGTACAGATATAGCAGGAATAGCAGGTAATAGCTGGTAATAGCTGCCATTAGCTGGGAATAGCTGGTCAAAGCAGTAAGAGCTGGTAAGAGCGCACCAGACCGACGGGGCGGCCGGTAGCGACTCTCTCGCTTAACAATGGGCCGGTTCCTCCTTAAATCACCTTGGCGGCGGCTCCTCGTCGACAGGAGGAAGAGGGGACGGTTGCTGACGTCACTCGCGTCGCATTGTGTCGTCGCGTCCCGACCCCGAGGGACGGGTGGCGATGATGGCCGGGGCTGCTTGCACGTCGGCAGGACACAGACGGGGCAGTTGCCGAGGTCCCCCCGCGCCGTATTGTGTCGCCGCCTCCCGTTGGCGACTAGTCGGCAGGACCCAGAGGGACGGGTGGCGATGATAGCCGGTGCTATGGCACAACAGCACCCCCGCCGCCAGACAATGCATCCAGAGGTCGAGCTGTCCGACGCAGCTCGGAAGAATGGATGCGCCGGTTGGGCGACTTCTAGGATGGTCTGGAGGTATCGGCTCTGCCGCTTTTCCCGCCGGTGGTCTTTTCTGCTGCTCGGTCCTGATAATGTCCACTGGAACGACCAAGAATCAACAACGCCAAACCACTCCGGCCAAAGCAAGCACCCTCCGAATGCTCTCCAAACCGCCAGACCAAAATCATCGAACAAAGCATTTTCCGAGATCTGGCTACGCTAAACAAAACAAAACAAAATAAAACAACAACAACAAAAAATCCCGAACAACACGAGACACGTATCTGAGAGAGAAATTCGAGATACGGACCTCCTTTTTTTTTTAATTGTCAATGCGCGAGTCTTAATCAAATCAGAATTGCGTCGCAAGCGATTCTCAACTGTAATGCGGGCGGGTTGGCAAAGATCAAGGTTGCCGAAGATGACTTAATTTTGCCCCCGAAAGCCGTGACGCAAAGGCTGAACGCCGCTAATGTTTGCGCTTGGGCGCCACTTCACAAAAGCGCGGAATGACATCTGACTGTAAATGCCAACCGAAAGAGCCCGCCGCTTAGTGTTGTCTAAATGCACTCGGCGAAACGAGTACCACATTTTTAAAGCACAGAAGCGGTTCTAACAAAAAATAAACTCACGCGAACGACATAAAAACAAACGTGAATCAAAATTATATACTGGCACTTACAACTAACGCGTACAATACAAAAACCAAGTCATAATCGAAATTAAGAATTTAGGCTTTTCCTAACCTAGATATACGAACAATAACAAACAAACGAAAACACTGACGTTTTCTCTACCTGAGAGTTCAGGAATCAGGCCTCAGTAAATTAATGATCAACAAACTAAAACATGTCGGTGTCTCGCGAAAAGAAAGGACCAAAGCAATAAAAAATGCGCTCTTGGCATATCCACCCTTTCCTACGCTCAACACGCGACTCAACTTTAACGCAAAGAAACACACCAAACAAAATGATTACTAAAAGGACAAATAATAAAATCGGCTTTCAAAGTACCATGTTCACAATCAATTGGTGCTCGCAAGCACACCCTTTCAGACGCGCTCGAGCGGGTCGCCCATTCTCGAGCGTACGCGTTGTCCACTCGCGACACCAGAACAAGGCTGATTTGGCCGTAGCCGGGACTTTCAAACTGCTGCCTCTAAACACTCGGGGAGGGGCGCATCCCCGGACCCGCGAGCGCGCGGTCCCTTTGTCCGCTAGGCCGTCGCCTTTCCTTCCCCCAGGAAGGGAGCGGCCATTGAAGCAGACTTTCGAGCATACCCGACGCTTCGCTACGTTCCTCTGCTTACAATTCATTGATATCGCTGAGAACCGACGGAATTTGCGGCGTCTGAATTTCTGCGAAATCCTGCCTTTACCGACGCGTGTCACGCCTATTACAGAACGCAGCAGCCGCCTAAGCTTCGGGTTCACCATGCTCCGCTTTTTCCTAACGGCTTGGCAGTTGGAGCATTTGACCTGGCTCGTATCGCCGCCCGAGTCCGACTTTCTCGGCTTGCGCCTTCGTCGTTTGCCCTCGGCGCGGCTCGCAAAGCTCGCGGTCTCGGCACTCGTACTCGCAGGTGCCCTGCCTTCTCGTCGCAACGACATAGCTCCGGGCGGCAAAACCAAGCTAGCCTCATGGTCGTCGCTAGATGTCTGCACTTCTAACAGAACATAACTGCATCCGACGCCATCTGAGCTAGGCGGCTTGCCCTGCGGTCTCTCCTTGACTAGCCTGAGCGTATCGCTGCCATCAAAGGACGCAGAATTTCTCTTTGGCCTTCGTCGTCAGCCACAATTTCCAAAGCGGCTTCTTTAGACAGCGGCGCAACAATGTGTTCGCGCTCGTCGATAAGCGTGTGCACCGATTGCTGCTCCATAGCATTTCCCTGGCGCACTGAGCTAGTAGCCATCTCAATACGCGGTCTCTCCTCGACAGGCTCGGCATTGTGGCTATCAAATTGGTCCTGGCAGTCGGCCTGACTTACGACATCAAAATGACTCAACAAAGCCTTCTTAGCTTCATCGTAGTCCCGCTTCTCTGCATCAAGCAGCTGTTCCAGAACACACGAGAGTTTACGAGGAAGCAACAGGATCAACCGCTCGGACCAGAAATCCCGGTTGACACCTTCTTTCTCGCAAACCTTTTCAAAGTCCGCAAGAAAAGTAACAATGCTATCGCCCGCCTTGAAACTACAAAGATGGTATCGCGCTGTGCGCCATATCCATGTTTGATTCTGTCGACGGCTCTCTCGTCTTGCCCTTTCCTCGGGACTTACGTGCTCTTTCGCTTCAAGCTCGCGCCTCTCACGTCGCTCGCGTTCCTTTGCCTCCAGCTTTCGCTCAACAATCATCTCCCAAGCCTCTTCGGCTTCCTCGGTCGTCACGTCCTCCGCTCGCATCACGTCGAGAATCGCTTTCCTTGCTTTTTCGGAGCCGGCGGAAATGCCCAACTCCTCGCAAATTTGAATGAGGTCCTGAACTTGGAATTCCTCCATCGCGATCTCGTTCCTCGTGTTGCTTGCCCACAAAATTTACCCTTACCTTAAACTAGAATCGACTATTCAAGGAAGGTAAATTCGTAATGCTAGCCTACCAAAACAACAAAACTCTACTAACATCTGCCTGTGCTAGAGAGGTCTGGCGACCAGAAAAGCAAACATCGGGCACTCACCCAGCCAAAGTGGTTGACGCCGGTCGATCTGGTAGCTGCCATCGAGCGGTGTAGCAGGCGTCTTCGCTCCTCGTATCTCGCAGCTTGCCATCCGCTGTTCAGATACTGGTTCGCCAATCCCATAGCTGCCATCCACTGTTGCGACTTCGGGGTGGAGGACGATAGACGGAGTCTTGAAGCAGGCGAAGATGAGACGAAAGCTTTATACAATATGTACAAATATGTACAGATATAGCAGGAATAGCAGGTAATAGCTGGTAATAGCTGCCATTAGCTGGGAATAGCTGGTCAAAGCAGTAAGAGCTGGTAAGAGCGCACCAGACCGACGGGGCGGCCGGTAGCGACTCTCTCGCTTAACAATGGGCCGGTTCCTCCTTAAATCCCCTTGGCGGCGGCTCCTCGTCGACAGGAGGAAGAGGGGACGGTTGCTGACGTCACTCGCGTCGCATTGTGTCGTCGCGTCCCCCTGGCGACTCGTCGACAGGACCCCGAGGGACGGGTGGCGATGATGGCCGGGGCTGCTTGCACGTCGGCAGGACACAGACGGGGCAGTTGCCGAGGTCCCCCCGCGCCGTATTGTGTCGCCGCCTCCCGTTGGCGACTAGTCGGCAGGACCCAGAGGGACGGGTGGCGATGATAGCCGGTGCTATGGCACAACATGAGTGGGCGAAGCTCCGGAGGGAATCATCCGATCTCCCGCTTAAGTGGACGCTAGCACAAACGCGTTAGAAACGTGCAGTACTCTCTAGTAAGGGGGAGCGGCCACAGCGTCTTACGCAGCCATTTACACATGCCGGAACGTGCACCGCGTTTGCCGACGCCATCACATGACTGCTGAGAGAGTATACCCCCCGTATTCATAAACGCTCCTCGACTTGAACTTGACTTGCCACCGCTTTGGGCAGCGCGTTCGAAACGCGTTGAAGGTAAGGCGGAGAGGCCACAGCGTCTTACACCAGCTTCTTACACGGGCCGTAACGCGCTAGCACAAACGCGTTAGAAACGCGCTAGAAACGCGGCCTTTCGTTAATGTTGGGTATTTATTGCCATCGTGGTGCGTGTGTCTATGTGCGCTTCGTGGCGTAGTGGGCTAACGCCGCGCGCTCGGAAGCGAGGGGTCCCTGGTTCGATTCCGCGCTACGGACACAACTTTCGGGATTTTTTTTTCATAAAACGCCGAAAGCGTTCTCCGGAAGCCGGAAGCGGAACTGGAAGCGGAACCAGAAGTGGAAACGGAAGCAAAACCGGAAGCGGAAGTCGGCTTCCGGTTATACTATACGTATACATATATATGGGTATACATACATATACGGACACACAACGCCATCTATTGAGCAATTCATAAAACTAGACGTGGCTACCTACTACGACGGGGACGAACGGGTGCCGCTATAAGGAGCTTCACCCCTAAAAAACTCTCATTGGCCGTATGCTGTAAGTGCGAGTGAAAGCGCGGGAGGGCGAGCGACGCGCGCTTTCACCGGGAGCGAATGCACGGCGGAGAGCTACCGCGACTTATGTCAAGTCAAAGAGCTACCCGAGTCCAGTGATACGCCCGCCGTGTGTGTTTTTATCACCTGTATTGTTCCGTACGACTTCTCATTGAGCCAAATTTATAGCGGCGCTGGCTGCATACGCTGTCTTGAAAAGCCACTGTGCTTCCTCTGGTTAAACTGAAGAATTCATCTGTATATCGAAAAATGATTGTTGGTAAGAATGCCACGGAGACATTGTGATGTAATTCTTCCGGGCTTCTTTCATAGCCTTTAAACTACCACCTCGAATACAAGATAAATACGGAGCGTACCAGCTAATATATGCATACCTTCTCAAATTTATGGCTATAAAACACGCTTTTTGGAATCCGATGGCATCTTTGACTGGAATGACATCTTTGATAATATTTTTAAATAAATCATTTTGATTGATTGATTGATTCATTCATTGATTGAATGATTACGGTCTGCACAACATCAACACCATGTCCTCGAATCTATGGCTCTCGACTTGTGCGCAAGAAGATGCACGACTCAGTGCGATAAATTTAGGAAATGTACAAATTCCATCTCTTGAACGGATAATTTATTGTGCATTTTGCTGCAAGAAATTGAATTTTTAACTTTATACCGCTCATGGCGTCGCGCGCTATGCTCGGGAGAGAGAAAGAGAAAATGAGAGCGGGAGAGATAGAAACAAATTGTAGCAGCACCAACGAGGCAACGCGCAGAGGTGCTGCCGACGCCAGCTGCCACGCTTCTCCGTTTCCCCGCACTAGCGCCAAACACTCGCGGTGTCCGTGACTGCAGCAGGCGCCTCTGGCTGTGGCTCGGCCGAGCTGACACCAGCTGCGCACTACTGGGCATGCGCCGTGACGTCATCCAGGCATGTCGTCTGCTGCGCGCCGCCCGTACACTGTGCATAGCTTTCGCCCCACTACCCCTACCTGTGCTCAGATTGCAAGTGCTTCGCAAGGCATTCCTCGATGCCACGGACCACGAGGAACTGCTTATACACTTAGTATAACTTAGCATCACTAGGCATTACATCGTATAACTTAGCATCACTTCGTATAGCCAGGACCAGCTAGGAACCGATCAGCTCCGCTGTGTCTTGCGCCACTAAGGCACGCTACGCCGATTTTTTGTATCCTTCGCGCTTGTTTTGATTGTCGTGGTTTGCCCCGCACCAGCCAATATATCGCGAAACGGAAATACGTATAGAGCTGCGCTCAAATTTCGCATTAGGGAGTGTCGTAATCGTACGCGAATTTTTGGCGTTTGCCTCACAATACTTTAACGAGACGTTTACGCGCACATAAAGAAGGTGTAATTGTGCGTGCCTTGCGCAATATAAGTTTTATTTCATCCGGCGTTGCATTCAGCGATATAATTTAGATCCAAATGGCATACTCCAACAAGCAGAAATAAAGTCGCCATGCTTCGGGCGTAAGCTTACCTCGCAAATTCTTACATTTCTGCGAGCTCGTCTGCCGCGTTCCATTCGCAAAAGTCACTGCAGTCGGCGTCGGATGGCTGACCGGGTGCACGGTATGTAAAAAAAAAAAAACACCGCCCAAGCACTCCGTACAGATGCTTAACCAGCGAAGCTGAAACGTGCGACCCCGGTGTGTAGCACTGGGCTAATCCCGACGCTGTATTGAAGCGTTTATCAATTATTGGTTACATGTTTGTGTTTCTAGTGGAACGCAAGCGCCAATGGCGGGCGGATGCTGCTAACCACGACGCCGAGCGGAAACGCGTTCGCCGGGGTCAACGCCCGCTTTCGGCGGGAGTTTCTCGAGCGGCACTTTGGCTTCTGCTGCGATGAAACGTCCACGTAGAAATCGCGAAGTGAAATCGCAAGCGCCAATGGCGGGCGGACAATGCTAACCACGACGCCGAGCTAACTCGAGATATCGAACGCATGCGACAACGGCGAGCCGAGGACTCGGCGTTGCGGGCAGAGCAGGTATACGACGCCGAGAACGACGTCATTAACGGCGGTGCCAATGGCGCGCGCGCTTGGGTGCGACGTAGAGACCGACGTAACTGACGGCGCAGCCAATGGAGACGTTTAGAAAAACATGGGACGAACGGTTTTTCGTTTCGCCTAGCCATATACAGCTTTCGCTGTAAAAAGACTTTCCACGCTCACTGCAATTCCTGCAGTAAGGTGCAGTGCAACCTGTCATGTCGATAACGCAAGCGACGGGCACAGAACAGGAAGAAATTACGCGATTTGCCCAGAGAATTAATGCACTCACGCGAAAGCTACCGCGTCTGTCAGACAAAATCAAACGCGCCGCGCAGATGGCGATGGCGCTGGAATTCACGAGGCAAAAAGGAGGAACGGCGTCGCGGTAGGTCGGCTTCTCTGCAGCAATTAGGATTTCTACGTGACCGCGCTTGGCGAATGGCAACGGAGCGGCACGTGGAAAACGGAGGCCCAATTGTGGATATATAGTAACTATAGCTCAGGCAGCTCGTTTACCAGTAGCGGAAGCCGAAGCATTTGCACTGGTTGCGTCGATCATTGTTCAGAAAGAACGCGTGAACACGGGAACGCGCGGATAGCGCGGAGCGCATTCTCTAGCGGCGGCGGCGCAGGCGAAGTAGCGCGTGCGCAGTGGGTCCGAAGCCCACGCCAGCGCTTTATTTCCGCGCTCGCTGCATGCCTCGCCGCCGCCGGCACTCCGCTTTCCCCCCGCCATTTTGTCATACTCTCCTCCTCCGATTTCGCTGATGTTTCCTGCACCTCCTCCTCCGCTTTCCTTCTGGCGCTCGCTTCGCTCTCGCCGTCTTTCATTTCGCTTCGCTCCAAGTTTGCTCTTTCATCCTTGACTATGCTCGTTCGCTCGTTTACACAGAGGAACGGCGACGCTCAACGCAGGAACGGGCGCCTAAGAGCTGCGCTCTAAAAGCGAAGGGGATGGCTTAACGTTGAGTTGGCTTATGAAAGCTGTCCACGTGACCGAATGGCCTCTCCTAGTTTACGTGCTTCTTCCATGATGCTCTGCGTTAACGGGAGACCGTCAAGACTGCCGGGGAACGAGAAGAAATGTGGCTTTCACAAATAGTTCAGCGGATTCAGAAAGCCGTTCGCTTACTTTGAGAATCATGTTCGATGGTTTCTGCACGAACTTTTCTTTCGTTTGAAGCCTTTACTCTGGCGATGTTTGCCCCGCCATCCAGGAATTCTGTTTTCAGTCGAACCAGTAGGCAGCGGAACTTGCATGCCTTTTCTCTCGTTTCTGTGCTCCTTCAATTAACGATTCCTGATCGCTAATGATGCTGTTCTCATTTTAGGACGCAATTTTTCCAAACCAGATAATCTACTCTCTATCAATCGTGGAGATTTATTTCCAATTATCAAAAGGATTATCCATTCAGTAATTGGCCGATCATCAGTAGTGGGTATGAGGCAGCGATGGCTTTTATTGACTTTCAATATAATCACCGATTAATCTCACTTCTCGATCGCAGTTATTCAGTGTTTTATCTTTTCAAGTTGGTTCGTATAATGTCATCACAACCTGCGATTAATCGCTCATGCCTCCTCCGCCTCCTCTTGTAAGTACATGCCATGTTTAGAAGACTGATCATCATCGTCAGCCAGCAGTGGCATCGCCACAGCCACCATCGCAGTGCACCGGGCGCATCAGCTTCGGGGGCAGCAGCCGGAGGAGCATGGCCTCCCGCTGGGCCAAGCTGGCGCGCAGCCTGCACGGACTGCACGTCCTGCGGAGTGCGCACTTCCTCAGCCTGCTGGCCGAGGCCGTGGGCGTCTCCTGGTGCGACACGACGGGTCTATTCGACTCGCTGCTCGAGTCGCTGCAGCACCAGGACACGCCCGCGAGCGGCGGCGCCGCCGCCAGTGACGTGCGCGTCGGCATGCTGCTCATGGACTACCGGGCGCAGGCCGCCGCCACGCGAACTCTGGTCGCCGACGTCTTCCTGACCCTGTCCAAGGTAATTTAAAACGTCGACAGATCCGAGCAACTGATACATGAAACAGCGAAGCTGTAATGTATGAAGCTGTTACCAGCGAATGCAGTTATCACTACCTTCCAAAGTTATTCGGGTTTAGTTTGTCACTGCCCGAAATCTACCCAAGACTTTGTGAGGGCTTTGTATACGGTGTGACTCCTTTGCTGTACCAGGTTTTTTCTGAACGCTTCTCTACATCTGCGCTTTGTAATTCTATAGTCACCACTATAATTGGAGCATGTTCCCGTATTCTGCACTGGATCCCCCAATGCCAGTTGCACGTGCCGCCTGTCTGGTCAAATGGACCGCTTCGGGGCTGCGATGCAAGCTGCGTTGCTGGCTCTTCTTGACGAGTCGTACTCGTAGCAGACGCCGGCGACCAGCTGCGCGTTTTCACCGACGCTCTCGTTGCGGGGTCACTTCGGTCCCCTGACACACGCTTCGCTGCTGGCTCTTGCTTGATTGACATTTGAAACCTGTTACGCCACGCCCTCCATCGTTTCGGATGTGGTAACAATAAAATGGGCCCTCATGTGCATGACAATGTCAGCTCATGCGATGCTCTTAGTCTAGCAACTATGTCGGCATGCGTGGATGCCTCAGTAGTACACTATAGCCTCGGATTGCGCCAAGCCCACTACCAGGGATATCAAATCGTTCGCCGAACTAAGAGATAGGGTTTTTTCTCGCCCGTAGTCTACTGAGACCGCTTTCTACCCCGTCGGTACACTCCGGATGCCTGGCTGTAAGACCATACCCACGGCCTACTGTACGCCGCCACAACTAGGGTTCCTCAATGCGCACCCCCTCTCCCGCTCCGGGGCGGTCGGCGAGGAGGACATCGAGGCACACTAGACACAACAATACCGCCCGTGCCACTTCACTATGGCCGCCTTCGCCGGCGGACGCCACAAAGCTTTGCTGTAAATGGTCCAGTGATATGTCGCACTTGCAAACTCTGATTGTATTTTGTTGCTCATAGAAGATTTTGTTGCTCATAGATGATTTTCTCGGCAGCTTTTACTATTTGGTTCGGCGTTATCTACAGCCGGCAAAAGTAATTTCTGTACCGCGGCCACCGAACAAACGCTTATTTCTGCCGTAGCATAGGCTTGCAACTTCCAAGTGAGAAGGACTGTATAAATTACCCCATTCGCGAATCATTGTGCTTCACTCACTTCTTTGTTCTGCCTGTTGAGCTCGACGAAATTGATCGTGTTCTCTGTAGGCACGGTCCATAATCTTCTTTCTTAGACTGTACATTTAACGGGAAGTTTTTTATTACTATTCGTTAGCTTTGTCTTTTGATGCATAAATTTATGCGATCATAGCCTTGTTTACTACTTCAATAGAATTTTAACGCAGTGTTGTCCTTGTGTCTAATACATGGTTCTCATATCTTTTGGAGATATTGTTATGAGTGTGGCTACTACCTTTGTACTTTATGTACATTTAGTTTATAAAGTTCATAGTTTCATAAATGTTCATAAAGTTCACATTTAGTTCATAAAGGAAGCACGGCTTCAGCTGCCTCCCAGGTGCTTCGATACAAGCCCTATTGCGGTTCGGCAGGCCTGAACTATGATTCACGGTTGCCAGCTCTTAGAAAAGTCGTGACAACTAGGAAGGTGCTGTGTGGGGGGGGGCATCAGAATGCTACGATGTTCCGGTATAAAAAAAAAAGCAAAATGCAGTTGGCACCCAGTAGAACTTAGAAAAAACTTGGGAGGCGCTTAAGCTTCGCCTTTAAGAGTAGAACGCGATAGCATTATAGGGTCCCTGCCTGCTTGTCACACTTCGTGGCTACCGAGCTTTCTGGTTATTAGTTGCGAAGCAGCTTATGGTCGGAGCTATGCCCCTCCCTCCCTCCGCCGTGCGGCGTCCACTTCCGGAAGCCGGAACCGGAAGCCGGCTTCCGCTTTCGGTTCCGCTTCCGGAAGCCAGCTTCCGGCTTCCGGAGAACGTTTCCGGCGTTTTGCCCGAATGATCCCCCGGTGCTTCGCCCACTCATCATCATTCACTTCGTCCTCTCATCCTCCTCATCTCCTCTCGGCATTCCTCCTCTCCTCTCCGACGCTCCTTCCTCTCCGGATTGCACAACGAATGGCAACACCTGCGGCTACGCGCGCGATAATGCGAAGCAGCTTAGGTTAGAGGTGCGACGGTAGGCGCCCCAGAGGCACCGGCAAAACCGGCAACAGTCACCAACGCCGCGCGCGTTCGTTGCGAACGTGGGCAAAACGCCGACGGCGTCGACAACAGTTCTGCGCGTTGCTGGTGCTGCTGCATGTCCAAGTTTATACAGCTGATCAAACTACCTTGAGTCGACCCCATGGCTGCTTCGCATACTACTCAGCGTTCCCCTACGGGAAGATGGTGTAATTTTTTTCTTTCCCCCGCACGGCTGGCGCCGCGCGCTGCTGCGGATGCGAGCGCTATCTGGTGGTGCTGCAAGGAACTCAGCGGCCCGCGCGGCTTGCACCGCTCTGTGATTGGTAGAAACGCGCCGCGCTTTGAGTGGTAGAAAATTTTCGCTCACGGTCAACGCAGGGTCAACGCCGGCGACACCGTGCTTTCTGCGTACCGGGCCTTGAAAACGTATTGGTTTAAAAAGCTACACTCCGAATAAAGCGATTTCGCGTTAACGAACGTTTACTGTACTTTTCAAATTGCAGGCTGTCGCCGCGGTAGGGCTGGAGGCGGCGACGCTGGTGTCGGGTCTTCAGCCGCAGTCCGCTAGCCCGCAGCCGGAACTAGTACAACCTGTTCGTGAACGGTGCCACGGCGTCGCTGTGCGGCTGCCTCAAGCTGTGCCAGCGTCACGCCGCCTTCCTGGAGCTCACCGAGCAGGCTGCGCATCCCAGCGCCCTAGACGCGCACCGGCGGGCGTCGCTACGATGGCGGACGCAGTGCGAGCGTCTCTTCGACCTCGCCGTCGACTTACTCGCCGACTTTGAGGAGCGAGTCCACGAGCAACTCTTGCTGGAGTAAGCTCGCCGACTCCCTCAACAACTGCCACGCCATCGTCCCTAAGAGCTCGCTTCCGGAATGGGCGCCTCGTCCGCTGCTGGGAAGTGCCGAGCTTCACGCAGAGCACATGAACAGCCTTGCATATAGGGAGCCTACATGCAGCGCTTGCATGTAGGCTCCCTAGCCTTGCCAAACCGACACCGCCTTAAGTCTACTGCCGCTGAAACAGGCAGGAGGAGGTTCATTAGGATTTGCGCCGACCGTTGAACTACGGCGACATCGTCGTCCAAGTCCATTTCTGTCATAACATGCCTTTGCGAAAGGTACGAGAAGATAAGCTTGAAGAACGCACTGCGTAATCGCAGGCAACGTGGACCGCGGGCAGGCTGTAATCGTGGATGCTGTCCTCAAGGCTGACTTCATTCTTTGTAACTCCAGCACATCCAGCCTGCCGTCGTGACTGAAGCCTGAGACCGTAGACTTGTGCAACTGTGGCTGGCCAAGGACGATTTTTGATCGTCTACAAACTGGTTACCATCCAATTTATCGAGGTCTGTTGAAGAGAGTCCCATTCCTGCATTGACTTTACATTCACGCACCCCTGAGCAAACTATCTGCTTAATCGGCTGAAGCCTGGAACCTTAGGGCTGCACACAAAACTATCCAGGGTGAGCTCTACATGCGCAAGACATTGCCGTCACACTTTTTACTCACCAGGACGTGGGCGGACAATGAATGCATAGATTTGAACAGAGTACTTCTCGACAGCTTTTAAGGCGAGCGGGATTGCTGTATGCCCACAAATACTCATGTTTTCGGAAAGTGCGTTTAAATTAAACGCCTCTGAATTTGAATGAAAATGGTAACGTTGACACGTGCTCTCTCTATGACAACTCATCGGGAGCCACTTGTTCCTTGCAGTGTGGATGACCTACAATTGTGCGGCAGCAGGGGACTTGCACCGGTTTCTGTGCAACACAAGAGCTTGCAAGCAACAGTGTAGAAGCAGACGTAGACATGTGTCGTTCATGTCCCATACGGTTGACGATTGTTATGCACTTTCGCCCAGTTTAACGTCATTTTTTTTCTCAGTCAGTCGCAACGTGCTTTGCTAACGTTATAATGAATTGACAAGTAATATTGGTTAAATAAGGCGCTACTCATTAGGTCATGCATGCAACAACACATGGATGACAGTACGGGCCCGCGGCAATAATGCGAGCTTGTGCTTTTCACCCTTGTGTACTAGTCCAAGTCATCTTTCTTTCGGCTGTCACATGGAACATGCAAACGAAACAACCCAAGAGCTCTGCACTACTCGACAGCTGGCCGGTAACGATGTATCACTTCAGGTTAGTGCGCCGCGTATGCATGACCTCTGCCTTAGATGAAGATGCGAGCCTGATTTTGTGACGAGGCGGTTACGACCGAACAGTCGAGCGCGATGCCTTGGGCATGAATCGGATTTTAATGCCCAGTGTTATGTGTACAAAATAGTATTCAAACTTTAGCAGAAGCCGAGTACTCGAGTAAATTTCTGTAAAACCACAGTTTAGGTCAGGAAGACCCCACCAGTATTTCGTAAATTGGCGGGTGTGCTCTCGACGGGCATTCTCGGCGTCTTGACATCGCATCTCCGTCGGAGAGGCGCGCTACGTCTCTGAGCCGGGGAGCTCTTGCATGCAGTCACCCTAATTAAAACCGATTAACGTAGTCAATTTAGACATTAAGGCTACTTCGTGACTAGTGTCTCGTGCACATTTCTTTTGTATTCGTCGGCACAAATAATACAGCCTCAGCGAGCCTTAACATGGCGAGTTCACGAATACTTACAGTAACAGAGTAGCTCCTCTCGCGTGACAGTGCTTGTATACTATAGGACGTTTCCGTGAAGTACTGTGCACCTCGCTTCCCTGCTTTAGAAAGGTCTTCTGGTCAAATATTCGCGTGCGTGTGTCTAAAATTCCTAATATGCGCGTCTATTGAACGTGTTGTTCCAGTGCCTTTTGCTCAAAAAAGAGAGTGGAGCCGACATAACGCGGAACATATCTGAAGGTTTCTTACGGCGAAGAGGCCTTCATTTCTCAACACACTTTCTCTTGAAGCTGGTGTCCGCAACACCTAGTACATACTCTAATAAATATCAGCGTGAAAAACAAGTAGGCAAACGTAATGCAGTCATCTATCATGATGGCGAGACGACAAAGTACGGGTGAAATAAACTCCATGCGGTCAACTCACAGTAAACCTAATCAGTTCATATTCGTAGAAAAGGGAAAAATGCTTCTTCTATTCAGAGTGGATACACTTCGAACGTTTTAGGGCTGCTGGCAGTAAGCATATATAATTTTGGGCCATTTGAAGCAAGCAGGCAAGCAACAAAAAATTATCGAAATCCAACGAGCTTGTCGACATTTCTGTGAGGCGAAGCTTTAGGCTTGCTCTGTATCAACTGCACAACAGCGATGTGTACAATTGGTTTTACCTTCATCCTGTACAGCCTGTAAACTCATCCACCGAAAAGATCGTAATTTTATTTTCATGAAATTTTTCGATTTACGCACTGCACCGTACTAAGATATGCCAAAAATGCAAACTCCTAAACAGACAGAGGCACAGTGCGAGATGTATAGGCTGCGATACCACAAGGACGAAGACGATGTACGTTACTTGTCGAGGTGATAATGGTTACGAGAGCTGTGCTCACAGGCATGTTACGCATACCTAGCTACATTTAGGTATTTCGTGTCTCTTCTGGCACAATGACACGTAACCATTCTGAAGGATAAGCCAATAATAATCACATACCGAGTAGTACATACTAAACCGCTAAATCAGAAAAAAATAGCTAAGTGAAAGAGTTTTCTGATTATAATGCACAATTTCATTGCGGAATAGGTGCGCTTTAGAGAGACGACTTTAGACCTTCTTTTTTACGTCATGCACAATTGAAAAAGTTACCTGTGGCAGTGGCATAATTCTAGTCATCGAGTTGGATTACTCAATGAGGCGGACAGCACTTGCATGAGAAATTGAAATACACAATCAGCTAATCAGCAAAAATTCACCGCTTAACTTTTTGATTATTGAATTCACGGCACATATTGCAATCTATGAATTACAGCCGGCGAGTTTGCAAGGCGTATGCACTTGGAACAAAATTTCAGGATGACGTCAGTTTCGAGGTTATTAATTCCGAAAGTATGCGATGAAATGCACGGGCCGTTCCAGTTACTTTCGTGCTTCATTCCATAAAATGGCGCTTTGCTGAAGTAAGCGGAACAATAGTGCATTTTATGGCGATAGCAATTATATGGACACTCTAGGCGAATTTCTGCCGTCGTCGTCACCGTGAGGTTCCGTATAAAGTGCAAGGGCGATAACACCGTCGCCACGCGCCCTACGCTGTATGTGCGAGTGAAAGCGTGCGAGGGGAGCCGAGAGAGATTATAGTTGGAAATGGTGAAAAATTGGGTTAAAGTGCAGCGCGATAACTGTCTCTCAATAGAGGACACCTCAACCGCGCTGCACAGGGGGATGGGGACTGAAAGATAAGAGAAGGGAAAGAGGTCGCAGGCGCAGGAGCGGAAGCAGCAGGAGCATCTAAGGTACCACAGGTGCGTGGGGTCTACGTCGCACACTGTCGGAGAGAGAACACGCAGCATGGAAAAAAAACCCCACCAAAAACAACAACAACAATGCTGCGTTGGCGTCGGGGTCCGGCGGGTGTCTCTCGGCGGCTACGCCCTTCCTCTGTTTGTTTGCTTGTTGCGAGGGGAGCCGACGAGCGCGGCTCAATGTCATCCGCGGGAAAGGGAAGAAAGCGGGCAGGAAGTGCGTCGTCTTTCTCCGCGCGCGAGGCACCCAACGTTGGGAGGCATCAGGGAAAGGGGAGGGTGGAGGGGGCGGCTTTTTTACTCCGGCTTCAACTGCCTATGTGTTGGCTGCGTGCGGTCGTGTGGCTGTATCTTGAGAGTGATCTGCGTTGGGGGCAGAGTCTATAGATGCGTCGGCGGCTCGTAGCTCTGTGCATGCTGTGTGTTCTCGGCGCTCAGTTTGCATTGAAGCGATTAGACCACTGCACGAAGGTCACTTCGCTCCCTGCTGCAGCCGCGTTTCCTCACGCCAGCGTTTTGACAGCGAGTGTCCGCATTCATCGAGTGTGATGTGCTCGTGTTTGCTGTGCGCGCTGGCACAATGCTTGTTAATTTAATTACCAAGCGAATGTTTACAAGTCGATACGCCGGTAAAAGTACTATCCCTACTTCGTATGGCTCTCTGCTAATTTGCTATCGCAATCGATGCTTCGCCTTTCGGACGAAACTGCTACTCTTTAACGAATTTCGCGCTCCACATATCGAAAGGCGCGCGATTCTCAGAATTCGTTCCATACGGATATGCCTTGCAAGCTCACCGGATACAATTCGTAAGTATCCATATGTGCTGTAATTAATTAAACAGTTAATTAGTGCATTTTTGGTTATTAGTCAATTATACATTTCATATCTCGTGCGAGTAATGTCGGCACTTCAAGTAACCCAGTTCAAGGACTACAATTGCGCTATCTTCCACAGGCACTTTTTAAAAATTCTGTATGATCTAAAGAACACCCTCTGTATAAAGGCTTTATAGAAGAATTAATTGTTCTACTCGGAGCAGAGGTGCACTCACTGTCATTTCCTTGTCGGTCAACATACACGGGTTACATATGGACGTGCGTGGATATTACATTCGGCGCATGTATAACCGTCATACATATATATATATATATATATATATATATATATATATATATATATATATGAAGGAAGTAGTTCTTCGGTTCCGGTGTTGCATAAATTGAACGGAGTGCAGGCGAAATTGAATGTTTGTTTTTTGCTTTTCTACGTGCGCCTGCACTTCTTGCGACCTATATATATATATATATATATATATATATATATAGACATAGATAGATAGATAGATAGATAGATAGATAGATAGATAGATAGATAGGACCAGCCGGCGCGGAGTACAGCCGAGCTCACTCTCCTTTCTCTGGCTCAGCCGCGCGGTGCTCTGGCTGTCGCGCAGTGGTGTGTTTTTCTACGCGAAGTCAGCTTGCACCTCTAACGCTAAACAAGTCTTGTAACACGACAAAATACCTTGCGTTATGATCTTAATATGTACAGTTCTTGTATTATTGCGATAGCAATTATATGGACACTCAAAAGCAGATTTCTGCCGTCGGCGTCGCCGTCGCCGTCGCCGTGAGGTTCCGTATGACGTCATTTGGAGATGAAATCGTCGCCGCGCGCCGAACGCTGTATGTGCGAGTGAAAGGGCGCGAGGGGCGCGTCTTTCACGGGGAGTGAACGCACGGCGGAGAACAAACGCGCGTTCTGCGCCGTTCTCGCTTAAGGGCTGCAGAAGTAGGCGTCTCTTTTCTCCTTTACAATCACCATATATGTAGAGCAAACGCGCCTTCTTCCGACGCGCGAGAGGCCGTGGGGGAGGGGCGGGAGGGGGAGGGAAGGGAGGCGACGTTTAGCTGCGGCACCAAGTGCCTATTTATATCAGAGGCTCCGGCAACAGTCACGAACGCCGCACGCATTTTGAGCGAACGCGGGCAAAACGCCGATGGCGTCGACAACAGTTCTGCGTGTTGCCGATGCTGCTGCATGTCCAAGTTTATACAGCTGATAAAGCTAATATCATTACTCCGTATAGCTCTCTACAAGTTTGCTATCGCAATTGATGCTTCGCCTTTCAGGTGAAACTGCGACAACTTTTTTGTTCTTTATGTGACTTCTGTTTTTGGTATAATTGAATTTTTTTTTGCGCCTTGTACCACTGTTGTTTCACGTTTTGTTTGCTGTTTTCGGTTCTTCGCGTAACCAAAGTGCACCGACACTAAGGCGTCAAGCTGTTCTTCGGCCCTGTCATATATATATATATATATATATATATATATATATATATATATATATATTGAGCTCTTTGTGCTAGGAATCGCACTCTCGATGAAGGCCACGGACTCTGGCCGAAGTAAGGTCCTGGTATATGTTTGTCCTACGCGCTTCTATTTTTTGAACTATATATATCCGCCGTGATACCTACCTACCCGGCAGTAGACCGCCGCTGTCGCCTCATCACACTTGGTGGTGCGCAAAGATATATTTATTCTAAAATCAGTAGATACGTACCAATATACGCAACCGTTCATCGAATCGAATAGTGACTATTCTTTATCCTTTCCGTGTGGAAGACGCATTATAACGCAGCAAAAGACAGACAAAAAGAAGAAACGAGACGACGGACGAACGTCAACATCCAACATCTCGTTTGTCATCTCGTTTCTTCTGTCTGTCCGCATTCCTGCGCTACAATGTGCCAATACGTTGAACAAGCAGGTCCAAACCACCACAATCCTGAAAACGTGACGTCAAGTTATTTAAAGCATAGGCGAAAAGCAGCGAAGAGCTTTGTGCGCGCAACCGTTTTCTTAGAGTTCCTAAGGACTGTCCTGCGTCTCATAAGTCTGGTGCCATTTATTATTCCTGTGGCTGATCCGGCTAGCACACAGCAGTGGGTCGGCGTGCTAGCAAGTGTGCCGGTCCTGCTGCAAGCAGCAACATCGCTGCCCGTTGAGTATTGGACGAAGAAGAGGCACACGCCAAAAGGCCAATCCTTCCGAGCAGTTCCGCCCCGCCTAAGTCCACAAGATCCGTGGCCAGCTCCGGGCAGTGATGCCTGGTCGCCGATTCCTGCATGCACCGCTGATGGCCGAGCAGGTCGCTGCGAAAGAACAGGGACGCCGCTTCGGGTTGTCAGTATGCCGGAAGCTAACGTGAGCTAAACGCGTTAAAGATGTCGCAAGCCTGTCGGCTCGTTGCGACGACAAGCATATACTCTTGTCTCGACAGTATATGCTTTGTCCGGAGAGCAGGCCATCGGAGTTGGTGTCACCCGGAGAGGAGTAACTTGTAACACAACAGCGAGACACCACACTAAAGATGTGCTTGCTGTAACGACAGATAAACGCCGAAAAATACAAGTAGTACGAAGATTTTCGTTGAGATTGAGAATTATTGCTTTTGATGAGTAGCACCACTCCCGCTATAGCCTCGTACATGGATGGAATATGTCGTAATCGATAATTACAAATATCCTGCCTGTGTGCGTCCGTTCTTTTCGTCCTCTTTGGGAAAGACATTCGTTTATGCTTCGTGTCCGATTTATTCATTGCGTGGTTTCACGAATACTAGTGCACGAGCGGCAGAAGCAGATCCATGTTATTTTTCATTCCTTGTGGCACGTCAGCGTGTGCCTTGTCTGCGAAGTGGGTGGGAGAAGGGCATGGACCGTCTGTTCTTGCCGAAGTTTACTCGGAAAGGAGGCCGTTGCCACACCTTGCCATCATAGATTGGTTATCACACACACGCAGAAAAAAGAAAAGCCTACAGAAGTTCATCGAATTACCTCACTACAATGAATTACCCGGCCGAGAGGACATAATTTACAAGACAAAGCAATCCATTTACTAATGTAAACTAATTACATTATGAACTTACAGGTTATCAACATCACGGCACATGTATATATTGAAAAGTCGGAGAGCATCATCATTAACGTCCGAATGTAGTCCGAATGTTGTCCGAATGTTGTCCTAATGTAGACCGAATGTAGACCGAGAAAAGGCGCATTCAATTATTTGTTCTGCTTTGCTGATTACGCACGCGGCACCGTGAAACGCTTACAAAAATAGACTGAACGGAATATGTGAAGCAGTAAACAAGCGCATTTTTTGCAAGGCGTGCCTGATCAGTGGGGACTGCAAAATGAACATGGCATGCAGTTTGTCCCTTGGACACACACAATGTTGTTTATTTGATTCCTTTTTCTTGCAGCCTGCATTATATCGGTCAGGTGGAAGACGCTTGAACATTCGAGTAAGGGAGCACAACACACACACACGCGCGCGCGCGCACATACACACGCGCACGCGGAACGTAGCTAATCTTGAGTTTTAGATTTTGAAGCTCAAGCGCCACGCCGGTGACGTCTGTACGTGTGAAGTCAGAAATTTTACGGCATTTTCCCGCATTTCGGCCGTCTGCGCTCGAGAATATTCGATGTCACTCAGAGTTGGTACCACAACCTAACACTGCGTCGCAGTATGTGCATCGACAGTGCATCGCAAAAGGATACATATGTTGGCGTGTTGGAGTGGATTCATAGCTAATTTAGGTAGCGCGAGAAGTGGTATTATCAAAAGTAAACTTATTTTCGTTTATTGAAAAACGCGGCCGCGGCGGTTGCATTCCAATGGTGGCGAAACAAACAAACCTCTAGATATAGCAAACACTGATAAAAGTAATAGTATACAAACCAAGCGACAAATATCAATGTAGGAACATGTGGCAAAAAAAGAACAAAGAAGGGAAGAAAAGGAACAACGATATCAAGAAGTCAGCTTAAGTAGTTAAGTTTGTTGGTTTCATTAAAAAATCAGTGAGAAGAGCGCTTGTCCTGACAGGGTCCTTCTTTGTCCTCGTCTCGTCCAGTTACCAAATGCGGCCGTGATCCCTCTGATTATGAGAATCCCTATTTGGTATTCTTAAAGCGACATCTACCGCAATCCACCTTACGTTATTAGGCATTTTTAATGTCTCCTTGGGACGGAAGAAGTTGCATGGCATTGTGGCGTCAGATGCGCACTGCAGACGTACCTGCATAGCTTTTTGCGCTGACGGCCGCTGACGGTGCGCTTGCCACGCAGTATGGGGCCTTTCCAGTAGAAGTCAGTGACCTTTGATCCCTGGGTCGCATCGCACATCTCCCACTCCTCGGTAAACTCCTTCAGCTCGCATCCTGCAGAAAACGAGTTCTCCTTCTGTCGTTAGGCACGGTGCAGATGTGTTCCATGTGCGCGAAAGATTATTGTTTCGAGCCTTTATAAGACATACCGCTTCAAAGCTAAGTAGAAAGAACCAGAAGCGTCGACGACAGCCAGAATGTCCACGTGCGTATCACAATTTATTAACACTAAACGCGGAGGGATCTCTTTTATAGCAACGCCATAGCACACTTGAAAAAAATTATAGACACAGTGGACCCGGGTAGTCAGGAAGAAATCTACAGAATAAAAATGCATCGGAGCGCATACGGCATGCATTACACTCACGACCAGCAGCTTGAAAAAAAGTTCAATTATTGCATTATTCCGGTGATAACCATTGCATTATTGCATTATTCCGGTGCATTATTCCGGTGATATCGGGCACAAACTTGGGAGATTAATAAGGAAGCTTGAGAAGAATCTAAAGACAGAAGGAGCGAAAATTATAAGGCGTAACTTTAAGAGATTTCCTGTCTCTTAAAGTTCAACTGCCGCGCGACTGGCCGCTCGAGGCACTTTGCGTGCACTCGCGGGCTTCTTTTATGTAGCGCGTATTGAGCAACAGAAAGCTGCATCGGGAGTTTTTCATGATGCTCTACGATTTTCTCACTGACGCTTTTCATCTAATTATATTTGAGAAGTTGATTAATTAATTAAGGACAATTATGTAATTACACGGTATGCAAAATATAAGCTATCGCCAAGCGACGGCGGACATTTCCTTGGTTCTAGTCCAGCTACGTGGCATTTGCATATTTTAAAATCTTGGTGCATGATAGTTGGGACACCTGGCATGAATCTACATGAGACATGTGGGATTCGTGTTATAGGATACCAACCCCGTATAACGTCTGTCGAACCAATGTTGCTTTTTTATGGTGTTTATTGCGTTCCAGCTGCTCACTGTCCCTGTGCTTAAGAAATCACAATCTTCTGACGGAGTTTGAACAGAAGCCTGTACTGGTCCTCACGGTGTTTTAATCGAGAACATTTTTTTGAACATTCACAATCAACACGGCTAATCCAGGAGTCCCTTAAAGCAAACTGCCGCTTGCTGTAACGCCAAATTAAGCAAATAAAAGCAGGGATATAACTAGTTGCACAAACAAATGAAGCATACCATATCCATGCTGCATCGTTTACGCCAAAGGTTTCATTGCATAGTGTAACGGGCATAAGTGGAAGACAAGGAGCTCTGGCTGTCTGACAGTGCGATCACCAATGGTAATCTTCTGTAAGCAACGCCATTCAATGGTAACAGTTTTGGTGGAGGCGCGGTACTCGTAGACACGCGAAGACGATGTTGACCCACCACTTCTTGGACGAAGCCGTCGCCTTGCTGGACTTCCACGGAATCCACCAGCGATGTGCGTCGACGCGGAATAACAACGGCCCCTTCCACCAGCGGCGCCTACTAGCCCTGTGGAGCAACTGAGAGATGCGCGTCGTCCGCAGGAAAACCGGGCGATGACGTCGATACATGGTTCATCCATTACGTCCTGGTGAGCTACTACAATCACTAGAATAGCGCTGCACAGCTTTCGAACGTTGTATTTTTTCTAACGGATGCTGCGCTCGTGTGGTTCGACAATCACGAGGACATATTGACAACAGCGAGCCGCTTTGTTAACGAAATCAGTGAGCGTTTGGGCGATTCCACGGTGAAAAATAACGGGACAGAACAGACACTACTTCAACGCGCGCAAGTACCAGGCGAGACCTTCACGACTTGTATAGAGGCAATAATAAACCTCTGGAATCTCCGAGGAAGACCAATTCAGGTACGTCCCGAAAGGAATTGCCGAGGATGTTTATAGCTTCCTCATCGCAAAAGGGAACCTAACCTCCGTCGCCGACGTCATTCGGCACTGTCGACTGTTCGAGGAATTTAAGGCGAGGCATAGCGTGCGAAAGTTTGGCATGCTAGCCAACGCTACGACCGTTGCAAGCATTGACGGCAACCAGTCGGTCGATCTTGCATCAATGATCCGGCAAATATTTCAGGAAGAGCTCAACCTCCACACGCAAGTGATGCATCGGGTTCTCATAACTACCACGTGCCACGAGTTGTTGAGCAAATTGTTCCCTAAATTTGTGCGTGTCCTGTGGCGAGGGGTATTGAGGATTACCGAGCCAGGGCGCGACAACCACAGTCACCTCTCTACTACAAACACCAAAATTATTACGTCGGGCCGTGACCAGAAGAGCCACGCCCCTACTACCAAGACCCGACGACCTATGACATCAGGCCGTGACCAGAACAGGGGGGAGGGGGGGGGGTAGGTATTCTGTAAGTGCCATCATAGTGGACATATCCCATTTCGCCTGCTGTTGAAATGCGGATTGGCTGGAAGCACCTGTCTCCTTGTGACGCGTACCCTAGCGCAGCCAATCAGAACTTCAGCAGCAGACGAAATGGACCTGTCCTCCATGTGGAAACTTACAAAATCCCTCTCCCCTCCTCCGCTCCGTTTCTACTACCAAGACCCGACTCATGACCAACACAACGGCTTTCAGCGACTACCTGAGACAAGTTATCGAAACGAAACCGAACTTGCTCGCCGCCCAGAGCGCCCTACCATTCATTATGGGGAATGTGCGGTCAACCGTCGCCTCCTGCGTCCTACACCTGTTATGTAACGGGACACATAGCTTCGTTTTGCCATCTGCGCCATCAGTCACGAAGGGCACCTCCGATATTCTCGCAACCTAGAAAACAAGCTTTCGCTAATCTGTGAAGGCCAAATCGCTTCCAAGAGGCCGCTTATGGCAATAGAACAGACGCGGCGATTGGTCAGCATTCGACCATTCCTACCCGCCCGCGTCGTTCTCCGTCTCCACGGCGCCGCTCAACCTCACCGCTGCCGGGAAACTATAGAGGTGAGGTCGCCGGAAGGTCTTTGCAAGAAATACCTCTGCCTGTTGTGATGCTGAAAAATAAGGTGAACGTGTTAATTGACGGTATGCCGACCATGGCTTTAGTTGATACTGGTGTGACTGTGTCTGTGATGAGCGTCGCTTTCAAGAACTGCCTCGGTCAATAAGTCACGTTCTCTTGGGACGACTCTGTTACGTTTTTGAAGTAGGCGGAGAGTAGCTTACTCCCTTTAATGTTCCTGCTGTCAAGCGTTACTTTAGCTGGAGAATGTTTTATATCGGAGTTTGTAGTTGTTTTTCGTTGTTCGCACGATGTAATTCTGCTTATCAATTTTCTTCAGCAGTGCGGTGCTTGCGTGGCGAATTATCTATGTAACAGTTTCCTATACCCACGCTTTCCGAACGAAGCTCGTGCGCCGAAAATGTGTTCGATGAAATGATGGTACCGCCGTGGGTCCATTCCGTCCGTTCGTGCGTTTGCGCATGACGTTGACGCTGCTTTTGTTGAGGTTGTAGTTTGGGCTGTCATCATAAGCTGTGCTAAAAAACATAGTCGTGGCCCGCTCTGCCGTGCCCATGGCTAAAGGACGAAAAGAGTCACGTCATTGAGGGCGCTGAATTACTCCGCCACGCCAGACGTTTTTCCTCCACGCCAGTCGTTTTTCCTCGGGGTATGGAAATCGTTCTGTTCGATGGAGCCTCATGCAGCTCAATACCTCAAGCCGCGATGCAGTGGCTTTTTCCCCCATCTCATAAGCCATGCGATGCAGTACCATGTCTGTAACAATAAAAGACTAAATACTAAATAGAGGCACTACGGTGGTAATAGCGGCACTAACTGCGGACCCCTCTACAGTTTGCTCTGCTTGCGATAATCGCCCTTCTGATCGCCAAATGCTCGCTATGACCAGCAAGGCTATTTCCACAACCGAACGTCGATCGGACACCGGTGCAGGTCCTTTTACGATATGCGTCCGCATTCGATTTTACGAATGAAGAGGTATCGGTTCATCTACCGTCGTCATGCGCTCGTCACAGAACTGATACCGGTTAAGCACACCCTATCCGCCACAAACCTTATCGAGAGTCAACCTCTGAGCGAAAAATGTTTGCAGAGCAAGTGCAACACATACTGACCAAAGGCGTCATTCCCGAGTCGTCTAGCCCACGGGCGGCACCGGCAATCCTATTCCGAAACAAGACAGCTATAACAAAGACGTATATTATAGACGGTCAACCACAGTTACCAAGAAGGATGTCTATCCGCTACAGAGAATCAACGACGTCAATGACTGCTTAGACACTGTTTATTATTTCTTTCAGGCTATTGGGAGACACCGAAGTAACCTGACGACGAGCTAAAATTGAACTCACGACGCCAGATGACCTATTTGAATATAATGTTATGCCCTTTGGCCTTTGCAATGCTGCCGCCACCTTCGAAAAATTCATAGACACAATATTGCGTGGTATAAAATGAGATATCTGCGTGTGATAAACTGATCATTTCATGATTTGGTCATACGTTTGGTGAACCTAACATCCACCTTAGCGTTGTTCTCGACTGCATCGAAAAATCTGGACTGGTCTTACACAAAAATATGTCAGTTTGGCGAAGGTCAAACATTGCGTCTGGGACACTTTGTCGACAAGGATGGGGTCAGGCACAACCCTCGAATGTTGAAGCAGTCATCCCCATCAAACAACTGCAGTCGACCCGCACGAGAACTTCGCTCTTTCAATGGCTTTGTTCATATTTCAGTCATTTTGTGCCACGATTTGTTTTGTGCACTGATAAGTTACTCATTGTCTTCTATTCTGCAAAAGGATGCCGCCTTCGAATGGACGCCGGCGTGTGATGCATAATTCTCGCAACTGAAGTTTCTCCTAACATCGGAACCCCTCTGGCGTCACTTCGATTCATCTTGGCCGACGGAAGTTCGGACTGATGCTTGTGGAATCGGGATAGGAGCTGTGCTTGTACAACGTCACAATAATGCAGAGCACGTCGTCGCGTGTGCCAGTCGTCTGAGCAAGTCTGAGCGCAACTACGTATACTGTGACGGAGGAGGAATGCCTGGCAGCTGTTTTTGCCGTGCAGAAATTTGGCTGCGACATTTACTCGCTATAGTCACCGACCACAATTCGTTATGCTGGCAGGTTAGTCTGCGTGATTCGTCCGGTGGCCTGGCACGAATGCCTTAAGAATGCGACCGTCCTGCTGTCGTACAAGAGTGGCCGACGTTACATGTGCACTGCAACAGACAGCCTTTCCTGCATTCCTCTTGCGACTACAGACGGCGATTATGAGAACTTCAGTGACTGTTTCACTATTATTACTTGTACGTTCCATAACGCAGCAGTTTTGCAGCGATAACAACAAACTCAGCTTGGATCCGCTTTTTGTCACCGTATGCACTTCACTTCTCA
The DNA here is from genome assembly GCF_013339745.2 of Dermacentor silvarum. Taxonomy (NCBI): domain Eukaryota; kingdom Metazoa; phylum Arthropoda; class Arachnida; order Ixodida; family Ixodidae; genus Dermacentor; species Dermacentor silvarum. Next base: position 32,241 of record NW_023607022.1, on the reverse strand, counting down.
AAACAGCGGTCGCTTCTCTATTCATGATGGGCTACAAAACAATTACTCCTGAAATAGAGCGTGTTTCCTTCTAATTGTCGGCTAGAGTCTCCGCTCAGACATTCTAAGAGCCATGTATGATGGTGGGTAGTCCGGTCCCATCGGCTTCGTACCAACGCTGCACCGCACGCAGTAGCGCTTTCACTGGCCCAACATGCACCAAACCAAGCGGCACGTGCTCGTTGTTAAATGTGTCAACGCCACAAGTGACCAGCAACCACTTCGCCAGGTGCCCTTCGGCCATTGACACCGCCTAGTACGTCTATCGAGTAAGTAGGCTTTGACCTTTTGGGTACATTTCCACTAACAACAAGAAGCGTTCGGTAATGGCCTTCGTGCACCATCTTGCACGGTACGCTGCAACCGCAGCCATACCCTCTTTCACGACTGCTTGCTCGTCGATCTTCTTGTTACTCTCCGTAATCCTTCGCCATGAACGACTGCTTGTTATCAGCGACCGTGGTCGCAGATCACTGTTGACGTCATTGAAGGGCTACTTCGTCCATGCCCTACACAGCTTCTTCACTCAACGCCCTATCATCCACAGTACAATGGACTCGTTGAAAGGACAGACAGAACACTGACCAACATGATTACCATGTAATTGTCCTTCAACCACAAGAATTGAGCTGGGACGACGTGTTCTCGTCTTCGTGCTCTGACCTCGCTAAGTCGTTAGAAAGAGCGATAAGGCGACCGTCACGAACCAGTCTCGTTCGCCTAAGGCGACTTGGTGCTTTTTTGGGCCCCGAAACGCAAGCGCGAAATATGCCAAACGTTCCTGCCACAGTATTCAGGGCCGTTCGTCGTTCTCAGCAGTCTGAGCAAACTCAGTTACGCAACAGCCAGCCTCCTGTGCAATGGTCGGATATCAAGCAGAACTCAGGTGACACACGGTGCTCGCCTTAAACGTTTCTTACCCAGCTAATTCATCCCGGCTCATCCGATGGGCTTCGCCTGACACCGGGGGAATGTAATGGACATACTAGAAGTGGATTTAACACGACGAGGAAGAGGACGAGGATCTCTGGTTGCCCGACTTAAATAGACTTACTATCTTTTCTTATATTTTCATTTCAGTTTATTTAATTTATATTCTCAATTACGCCATTAAATTTTTATTGCGATAGCAATTATATGGACACTCCAAAGCAGATTTCTGCCGTAGGCGTCGCCGTCGCCGTTGCCGTCGCCGTCGCCGTGAGGTTCTGTATGACGTCAAAGGCGATGAAATTGTCGCCGCGTGCCGAACGCTGTATGTGCGAGTGAAAGGGCGCGAGGGACGCGGGCTCTCACGGGGAGTGAACGCACGGCGAAGAACAAACGCGCGTTCTGCGCCGTGCTTCCTTAAGGGCTGCAGAATTAAGCGTCTCTTTCCTCCTTTACAATCACCATATATGTAGAGTAAGCGCGACTTCTTCAGACACGCGAAAGGCCGTGGGGGGGGGGGAGGGGGAGGGGAGGCGTCGTTTAGCTGCGGCATAAAATGCCTATTTATATAAAGAAAGAGCGCGTCCCTCGCGCCATTTCACTCGCACATACAGTGTTCGGGGCGCGCGGCGACGATTTCATCTCCATTGACGTCATACGGAACCTCACGGCGACGGCGACGGCAGAAATCTCCTTTTGAGTGTCCATATAATTGCTATCCTAATAAAACGTTGTGAGGCGAGAAGGTGGGAAAGACTTCCGACGCTGCTCGACGAGTGTCCCGTTCTGATCTCGTCGAAAAGCTCCGAGCCGCCCCCAGAGGCTCCGGCAACAGTCACCAACGCCGCGCGCGTTTCGTGCGAACGCGGGCAAAACGCCGACGGCGTCGTCAACAGTTCTGTGTGTTGCCGGTGCTGCTGCATGTCCAAGTTTGTACAGCTGATAAAACTACTATCCTTACTCCGTATAGCTCTCTACAAATTTGCTATCGCAATTGATGCTTCGCCTTTCGGGTGAAACTGCGACATTTTATTGCGATAGCAATTATATGGACACTCAAAAGCAGATTTCTGCCGTCGGCGTCGCCGTCGCCGTCGCCGTGAGGTTCCGTATGACGTCATTTGGAGAAGAAATCGTCGCCGATGATAAGTGGTTCTTGAGGGAAAGGGAAAGGTTGGCGCTATCTTCTGCAGCCCTTGAGGGAGCACGGCTCAGCGCCACCGAACGCTGTATGTGCGAGTGAAAGGGCGCGAGGGGCGCGTCTTTCACGGGGAGTGAACGCACAGCGGAGAACAAACGCGCGTTCTGCGCCGTGCTCGCTTAAGGGCTGCAGAAGTAGGCGTCTCTGTTCTCCTTCACAATCACCATGTATGTAGAGCAAACGCGCCTTCTTCCGACGAGCGAGAGGCCGTGGGGGAGGGGTAGGGAAGGGAGGCGACGTTTAGCTGCGGCACGCAGTGCCTATTTATATCAGAGGCTCCGGCAACAGTCACCAACGCCGCACGCATTTTGAGCGAACGCGGGCAAAACGCCGATGGCGTCGACAACAGTTCTGCGTGTTGCCGATGCTGCTGCATGTCCAAGTTTATACAGCTGATAAAGCTAATATCATTACTCCGTATAGCTCTCTACAAGTTTGCTTTCGCAATTGATGCTTCGCCTTTCAGGTGAAACTGCGACAACTTTTTTTTACTTGTGTGGACAATTCCCCCCGTGGGTATGTGCCACGTCGGTGGACCGCCATCTTGTATGTTCAGTAAATAAAGTTGTAACAATATCATTCACTGACTGAATTTAACGTGCTTGATGTTGCATGCCAGCAGCGAGTGCCATGGCGTCATGCTGGACTGATGACACTCAAGGTAAGCGTTTAACAGTGGTTGAACAGGGGACGTTGCTGGGGCCAAGATGGGTTGATACTTACCTAGTTGATTTGGCGTGCGATCGCTGCTTTTGTAGGTCCAGAGCGGCACATAGTCGCACACGCTATCAAATTCCTCTAGAAGACGCTTCCTTAGCAGCAATATCTCCGTGCTGAGGAATGCGTTCTTCGGGCACCCGGAGTCGTGGATGGCCGAGTACATGCAGTACTTCATTTCCTTTACAAGGCTGAAAACAGACCAAAAAGACAAGTGCAGCCTGCGTGGCTAAGACTACAAAATCCACTATTATCGCTGTAGTCTATCTATTGGCCATGTATAGTCAAGTTTCTACAGCCCCTTGGCAACTATCAGGGTGAATGTAGTTGTATACCTGCTCTACCTAACCGAGTGTGTACACACACTTGGCAATCGTGTAAGTAGACTACGGTGCATTAAATTCACAGTGTCTGTTCTAAGTGTGTCCTTCTAATCTGGTAAATGCTGACTTTTCAATACATGACAATGGCGTTTTCTATCCAATCCTGCTGAGCGAGACAGCATAGAAAGACTACGCCAGGCTTCGAATAGACTGATTATTATTGTAAGACAATGAAGAAGAGACAGTTACCGAGTATTGACTGATTTTCTAATTGATTTTCTAACTTTCACGTTTGGAAAAATACCTGGAGATAAAAGACAATGTAAACAAGTTTAACAGTGCCGCAAACGTTGTCACTTTCGTCTAAAAGCACGAGAAATGCTTCAAGGAAAGTTATAGAATTTGTTCTCCGCCAAATCATTGATCAATGAGTCTGACGGTTGTGTCGTGGTGTGCCGTAGGCGAGACATGACCAGAGGGTCCAAGCAGTGGGAGCGGAAACGTTCCTGTTTATTCAACATACACTTAGTGGGAGAGGGTGTGTTCCCTCGCTACCATGTGTCATGTGCGATACAGATATCGGTGACGTCACACGTGCCGCAGATGCGAAGCCAGCGCTGCGCCAGGTACGATGCATAGATACGATACAACGGTGAAGGTGAAACGTGCACAATTCGCGTGTGCATCCTGGGTTCGTGCCTACTGGGCTCAGCTTCTTTCTGCGGTTTAACCTGCCAAAAGCAGTTTTGATTACGAGGAACGACGTAGTGGAGGGCTCCGGATTAATTTTGACCGCCTGGGGTTCTTAAACGTGCAATGATACGCTACTGGGCTCAGCAACGCCTCCTTTGTTGAAAAACGCTTCTTGAATTTCTTGAATAAATACAAGCGGCGTAACTGTATATTTTGTTGAAAAACGCTTCTTGAATTTCTTGAATGAATACAAGCAGCGTAACTGTATCTCTTCAAATTGACCCTTAACTCGCAGTAGCGCTGCCATATGCCAGCGTCCTAGTTAGATCAAATGCAAGAGGGACTGCACTGGAGAGGCGGTGGTGCTTTCTATCGCTTTGGGTCTGTCACTCGTCGTGCACGCTCATAGGCGAAGCCAGCGGACATGGCGCCCATTGCTACAGCGAGGACGTCGTGCTGGACCTAACATCGCTTGAAAGTGAAAGTATCCCCGAAAGTAATCAATCCCGGATAGGGCTTTTCGTATCCTCTGTGCCCAGCGCTCTCATTTTTTACTGTAACATTAACCGTTTTCTGCATCGAGTCGGACATCTATGGGCGCTCGCTCCCGCGTGTCATAGATTACAACCCTTGTTATAAGGCTCGTGCTGTGACAAATCCCGGCGACAGCAGGTCACATATGCTCACGGGCACAACGCAGCAGTTGTCCCGTTGTCCACTATGGCCGACTCTGCGGACGACGAGCCGTTCCCAGCGGGAGTGGACGCGGGGAGCATCCGGTGGAAGGCGACGCCGCACAGCAGCAGCCTCTTCACAGCACCAAACTCGTCGCACGAGCTCTGTCGTGCGGCAAGAGCCGCACGTTTCTTCTGCATGCCTGCACAGGAAATACGGTGGTCGCGCACTCAATAAATGACAGCAGCAAAACTTAACGCCCGTGCCTTAATTCCTACGTGTGTCTTGTGATGTCACCGTAATCTTTCCTGAGTGGAGAACGTCTTTCTTCGGAAACTATGGGCTGTACCTTCCTATGGGCGGTAATTTCCTATGGGCTGTACCTTATACCTTCCGTCACCTGGGCGTGGGGTCCAACAGCTAAAGACCGAGTGAACTGTCCAAATTGTGTTGCTCCAGCTCCTACAGCGGACATTCATTGCCTGTTGTCGTGGCTCTGTCCAGGAACGAGGGCTACTCGAGAAAGGCTGACAAGGTAATAATGAATCAGACAGTTACAGGCGTTGACTCTCGAATGAAAAGTTCACTAAACCACCACTGCAACATATATGTAGAGGGCCTCCGCACTTTTCTTCAAATAAGCATCTAAGCCATAGGGCAAATTTAACGAGAAAAATAGTGTTTACTGGCTCCAAAGAATATCAGCGGCAAATGTAGCAGCGCTTGTGACATGGAGTAACAATTAAAAAAAAGCTTCACACAAAGCCTCATAGTCGGTCTAATGACTCTCTTACACAACTTAAACAGGCAGTCGGACGTTCCCTGCGATTTTATGGCAATGTGAATACTGAAAAGGAAATGACGATACGATACGTACGTGATGAGAGATGGAAAGAGTGCGCACTCAACAGCAAGAACCATATGCTCAACGTCGTCCAGAGGGCAGCTCGGAAATTCGCAAGCAACCACCACGAGTGTTTGTATCACCAAATGTGGAATCCGCATGTTACTTTTTGACAAACGTTACCGTAAGTGTCCCAGCGTGACAGACACGGACAAACAAGAGTAGACCACCGCCATCGCGGAATGTGCGCTCACAGCGCGTGAGTGGCCCATTCTTCATTCTCCGTGCCTGTTGCACTGGGGAACTTTGGTAATACAGCACCAACTAGCACAACGCTTACCTCTGCTGACTTAAGTCACCAGTAATGCATGTAATGCGGCGCATTTATGTCTCATCCCGTAGCCAAATACTTGTCAGATGCTTGTCAAATGCTTGTCAAACGGTGCTATATGGTGTTGTCGCCCTTTTCTGACTCATTCGCGCCTAGAGTGCGAACTACCTCTTTAATTTGCTTTGTTATATGTTATTTTAGTTTTTCGATTGAGCAACAAAATTTTGTTTCTGTTTTGGGAAGGTTCCTGGGTTCCTGTGCTGTTCTCACATTAGATACTCCCGTCGCAGTGACTGCAGATTCTGCTGTTCCTTCTGGTGTCCTTTTCGTCGCAAAATGTGGATGTGCCCGCCGGCAGGCTCATGCACCGTCTGCTTATCATGGGGCTTCTAAGAGAGGCCCGAGCATTGTACGTAGGTCCCCGTTTGGGTAAACCAAACGAAAAAAAAAAACGCGAAATGGCGTGAGCCTTGGTACGCGTATGAAAGCGCACGCACTTGGTCTCGATGAAAAGTATGCGGACTGAAGGTACTGAAAAAAAGGTAATTTTGCATGTGCCTTAGCATGTAAACTGAAACTGAACATGGGAGACTGTAGTTCCGACTTGACAGTGCGGCCGCCGTGCAATCACAACTTTCCGGTTGTCACTCTGAGTTGTCAAGATAATCCTGTTTTTTTTTTTTTCTTTTTCACGGAACTCATTGTGCGCATACATTTGATTAGCGGCGTTAGTCTACGTCCACTTGCCTGTATGCAAGACTGCTAAGTCCGAAGAGTACCAAAGCATTGTTGGTGTGTGTACTTTGAGCGCCAATAAATTAGTGTGCACGAGTAACGTTCCCCAGGGCTAAAATTTCCGATCTGCAGCTTGACTGGTCCCGGTAGGCGTCGTGCTTGGCAGTATAGGTGACACAAACAATCGAAACTATGAAGTGGGCAGCGCCGTTTGCAATTAGAATCGTTACAAGCTGTTGAGCTTGTTAGAACAATCAACCAACCAATTAAATAACGTTGAGAAGCTCACCAGGAGGAACCATGCAGGTTGAATGATGTTTCTCGTTAACCGAGTCCACAATATAGTCGCGGACTGCCCTTACGTTAGCGAAGAGCTCCGTGTATCCGCAACTGTTTATCATCACTCGCTCGTGTGTGCAGTTCAAGAAGTCCTCCAAGATACTGCAATAGAAAACAGAGCAGGCCAGTGATAACCTTTACGCTTGCGCGTGCCTGAATCCAGTCGCGATGCACGAGCCGTACCTGCATATTTGTGGAAGAGCTTGCACGTAAGACGGTAGCAGGGTGTTGTATGAATGGCAGTACGTCAGGCCGCAGAAAAAGAAGTTCTTCAACAAAGTCAGCTTGTCACAAGTATCTGCGGAAGGGTTTAAGAGAACACCTTCTGTACAAGACATTGTGCAACCGCTCTTAAAGTTAAACGATTCCGGAGATTACATGTTCGGTTCGAGTAGACAAACACGCGCGCGCACACACACGCATACACACACGCACACGCACACACACTCACACACAGCGTGCGAAAATTCCAAAACAAAGGCTTGTTACATATGTCATCTTGTGACACTGCGCCTCTCTCACCGCACCCCCCCCCCCCCCCCCCCCCCCCTCTTTGGCTCTGCTGAAAACCTACAGTACGAAGTTATGAATCGAATGAAAGGAGGACACGAAAAACGCGAATAAGCAAAGATGTTTCAAAAAGAAAAAGAAAAACAGATTTCCAGAACAAAGACTGCGCAGATTCCACGCACTGTGCGAATATACATGTCTGTAATGCGAAGCACTTTGCAGGTACCTGGCTATACCAAGCATTATTAGGAGTTCCGCAAAACGGTACCAGGTGAAGTAAATTGTTCCTGTAAATTGAGTAGTTGTGTGCGTAGGTGGAAATCTACGCACTGCCTTCTTGTCGGTGGGCGAAGGAAAGTCAGCGATGGCCGCCGTCTTCTGTGGGTCAGGGCGCACTCCAGACTTGTTGATGACGTGGCCCAAAAACAAGAGCTCCTCGTATGCGAAGCGGCGCTTTTCTGGCTTCAACGTGAATCCCGAGGTCTTGATTGCTTGAAGAACTGTTTCAAGGCGCCGTAGGTGTACCTCGAAGCTTGAAGCAAACACAACGACGTCGTCCAAATAGACGAGGCAAGCGTGTCACTTCAAGCGTGCCAGTACTGTATCCATGACGCGTTGGAAAGTCGCAGGTGCCGAGCAAAGACCTAACGGCATGACCTTAAAAAAATTATGGGTTTTTATGGACTATACACACCGTACTTTAAGATAGGCAAAGACTGAACTTAGGAAGCTGCAATTTGCCACAAGGTGACGTCACAGTGACGTACGTACTGGCGCGAAATTAAAAAGGGATACTTCTTTATGATAATTTTCCCTTCGAATAAAAACAATTACGAGGTTTTACGTGCAAAAACCACGATCTGATTATGAGGCACGCCGTAGTGGGGGACTCCGGAAAATTTCGACCGCCTGGGGTTCTTTAACGTGCACCTAAAGCTAAGTACACGGGTGTTTTCGCATTTCGCCCCCATCTAAATGCTGCCGCCGTGGCCGGGATTCGATCCCGCGACCTCGTTCTCAGCAGCCCAACACCATAGCCACTGAGCAACTAGGGCGGGTAACAGCATGACCTTGAACTCGAACAGTCCGTGTGGTGTTATAAAAGCAGTTTTCTCCCGGTCCCTTTCATCGACTTCGATTTGCCAGTAGCCGGTTTTGAGGTCCATCGACGAAATAAACTTTGCGTTGTAGAGTCGATCCAAGGCGTCGTCAATCCGTTGGAGAGGGTATACGTCCTTCTTCGTGATTTTGTTAAGGCGACGATAACCGACGCAGAAACGTAGGGTTCCATCCTTCTTCACTAACACCACGGAGGACGCCCACGGATTCTTGGACGGCTGGATGATGTCGTCGCGTAGCATTTCGTCGACTTGTTGCCTTATGGCCTCGCGTTCGCGCGCCGGGACTCGGTACGGGCTCTGACGGAGTGGGCGGACATATTCGTCGGTTATGATGCGGTGCTTGACAACACGGGTTTGTCGAACTTTTGACGACGACGAGAAGCAGTCCTTGTGATGCATGAGCAGAGCTTATATAGAAAGAGAGAGAATAAACTTTAATAAAAAGAGCACGCGAGCGTAGGTAGCTCCTCCGCTCTGCAGCGGGCGGTCCCCTCAGTTCAGGAGTCCAGTGGCCTTAGCTGCCCTACTCGCTCAATTGACCAGGTTGAGCTGGTCCATCGAGTCGGAGCTGAACAGCGCTGCCTCCCATTGCCGTGTGGGGGGTGTGTTATGGGTGTGAGCTGGGGTGTGTTTGCGCAAGCCCATACCATGTGGTAAAGTGTTGCACATTGATCACCGTGTAGACATTTATAGGAATACAGCGCAGGGTGTATGGCGTGGTAAAGACACAAATGTGGATATGTGTTTGTTTGGAGTTTTCGCCATATTACGGCTTCCTCTCGCGTCAGAGCATTATGAGGTGGGGGTAGTGTTCTTCGTGAAAGGCGATAGTGTTGTAGGATGTGAGTGTACGTTAATGGTATGGGCTCTGGTTGGAACTGCTCGGCGTGGTCATCTCGCGGCTCCCGGTGTGCATGCGCTCGGGCGTAGGCGTGTGCCTGCTGATTGCCGCGTTAGGACTCATGCCCCGGAGTCCACACGATTTGTATGTATGGTGGCAGCTGGTGCGTTCCATTCAGAATGTGATGTGCAGCCCTGGAAATTTTGGCCCTGGAGTAATTTTTGCATGCCGTCTGAGAGTCCGTCAGAACTATCACGCAATCCCACTGCGGTCTCGTCGTGATGGCTAACGCTATCGCTAGTTCCTCTGCCTCCGCAGCGCTCACTCTGGAAACCGATGATGCATTTATTTCGGTCCCGTGATTGTCGACTACACTGGTGACGAATGCGGTGCTTCTTGCGGTGCTGGACGCGTCTACGTACAAAACATTCGGGTGGTTTCCGTACTTTCTCGCGAGCGCCTGCGCTCGGGCTTGTCTCCGTCCGATGTGGAAGTTTGGGTGCATGTTCCTGGGAATCGGTGAGACGTGCATAGTTTCTTGTATTCGTGTTGGGATTTTGGTCAGTGCGCTGGTCTTCCGTACGGAATATCCAAGACGTTCCAAGACGCAGCGTCCCGCTATTGTGCCTAGTAGTCTTTCCTTCTGGCTTACCAGGTGGGCCTCTATGATTTCCCGTGCGTTGTTGTGCACCCCTGTCTCCTCGAGGCGAAAAGTAGCCGTTCCGGGTGGGAGTACGAGCGCTTGCTTATACGCCTTGCGTATCAGCCGGTCGAGTACCTCCACTTCCGTGTTCCTTAAATTTAAATATGGTGCCGAGTACGCAATGCGGCTCACAATCAGAGCCTTCACTAATCGGATAAGGTCCCCTCTTCCTTGAGTCCCCTCTTCCTGCTGGTAATTCGTTGAATCATGCGCAATGATGATGATGATATATGCTGTTTTCTGGCGCAAGGGCCAGCTATGGCCAAAGAGCGCCAAGACGTGGTGTACTGAGTGAGCAATGGTATGATCAATGAGAGTGGGTAGGTGTAGGGTGGCTGTAAAGGGGCCTAAAATCCTGCGCACTAAAGGTGCGTAAAACAGACAAATTTAATAAAATCATGACAATGACGTGATAGGGGCACAATGAATATAGTATAAAAAGGTGTAAGCGATACAAGGCACTACTGCCTCACAGAGACCCTTAGGAGCAAGGGCCTGGAGGAGAGTGCATTTCAAATATGCGGTCGCAGCAGCGTCCTCTGAAAGAGGACACCGCTACGAATCTCTCGGGCGAAGAACTTGCAAAATGTCGATGTCATTTAAAAAGGCTAAAACTGAATCGTTCTGAAATATCGGGTCGTTATGTAAAAACATCGCTGGATGAAGGGGTATATTCTCTTTATAGGCTTGAACAAAGTGCTTTTTTCTTTCAGGTTCTATTATTGGACACTGTACTAGGATGTGAAGTACAGTAAGTGCTTCCCCACATCTAGTACAGGTCGGGGGTTCGCCTCCAGACAACAGGTAATTATGTGTGCCGTAAGTGTGTCCTATTCTGAGCCTACAGAACAGGACATCAATTCTTCTAGATTTCGTGGTCGATGGCCAGTTGCCTAAACGGGGCTTAATTAAATGAAGCTTGTTATGAGTCTGGCCGTCCCACAAACGTTGCCAGTGGACTCGAAGTCTCTTGCGTAGATATGGCTTCATATCGAGAACAGGGACGAGCATAGATGTGTTGCCAGCTTTTGCCTTGATGGATGTGGCAAGCTGGTCTGCCAGTACATTTCCCTCGATGTCTCGGTGTCCTGGCACCCAGCACACCACAACATGCTGCCCAGACGCATAAATACTACATATGATTGAATAAAGCGATACTATTACAGGATTTTTGTGCCTCTTAAGAGATTTTAAGGCTTTTACTACGCTCAGCGAGTCTGTGTAGATGATTGCTTTTGGTATTTTCGATTCCTTGATGTATTTAAGAGCCGACAGTATTGCATAAGCCTCTGCTGTGAAAATGCTCGTTAAGGGGTGCAGGGCGTCGGCATCTGAAAATGATGGACCAACCGCTGCATAAGAGACGCCAGCATGAGACTTTGATGCATCGGTGTAGAATTCCGGACAGGAGTATTTATGCTGCAATTCAAGGAAGTGCATTCGAATGTGTGTAACCGGGGCGTGCTTCGTAACATGTAAAAAAGACAAATCACAGTCTACAATCTGCCACTGCCACGGTGAGACCTCTATAGTGGGTGTCATTAGACGATGTTCAAAGAGTGGGACATCCATTTCCTCAGCCAGACTTCTCACACGCAACGAGAAGGGCTCTCTTACTGCAGGTCGGTTATGAAAGAGGTGGGAGCTGGACAAATCATTTACGGTGGAATATGAGGGATGTTCACTGTTTGCATTCACTCTAAGGAAATACATAAAAGCTGTGTAGGTCCTCTGCAAGTGGAGTGACCACTCATTGGATTCCACGTAAAGGCTTTCTACAGGGCTTGTCCTAAAGGCACCTGTAGACAAGCGAATACCTAGATGGTGGACGGGGTCCAGCATCTTCAACTGCGGTTGGGGTGGCTGACTGATAAATTATGGCCCCGTAGTCTAGGCGTGTTCGTATGAGGCTTTTATACAAGTTTAACAGACACTTTTTGTCACTACCCCATGTAGTGCGTGACAACACCTTTAAAATATTCATTGTCTTCATGCATTTGTTTTTTAGATGTTTTAGGTGTGGTATGAATGTTAGCTTTGTGTCAAGAATTATGCCTAAGAATTTGTGTTCCGTTTTTACAGGTAGACTCTGTCCTTGCAGGTCAATGTCGGGGTCAGGGTACAGTCCTCTCTTTCGAGAAAAAAGGACGCAGGTGCTCTTTTGTGGATTTAGGCAGAACCCATTCTCGTCTGCCCATTTAGCCACCCTGTTCAGACCAAGCTGAACCTGCCGCTCACAGATTGCAAGGTTGCATGATTTAAATCCAATCTGTACATCATCGACATACGTTGAATAAAACATGTTGCGTGGGATGTATAGACGCAAGGAATTCATTTTTATAATGAAGAGAGTGCAACTGAGCACCCCACCCTGTGGCACTCCGGTTTCCTGCACAAAAGGTCGTGATAATGCATTGCCAACTCGAACACGGAATGTGCGATTCAGCAGATAACTTTCAATGACATTTAACATATTACCACGTAGACCAAAGTGGGAGAGGTCTCTCAGTATTCCAAACCGCCATGTGGTGTCGTAGGCCTTTTCCATGTCTAGGAATACAGATAAAAAGAATTGTTTGTGAACAAAAGCTTCACGTATCTGTGCCTCAATACGTATCAAATGGTCAATGGTGGATCGACCCTCGCGAAAACCGCACTGGTATGGGTCAAGCAGCTTGTTTGATTCTAGGAAATGTATCAGACGACGGTTTATCATTTTCTCGAAAGCTTTGCAGAGGCAGCTTGTTAGAGCTATGGGCCGGTAACTCGATACGGACGATGGATCCTTGCCCTGCTTCAGGATAGGGATCACTATGGCCTCTTTCCAGGCAGAGGGGATCTCGCCGGAGGTCCATATAGAGTTATAGAGACAGAGAAGGGTTTTCTTCGTTTCAGAGGGTAGGTTTTTCAACATGTCATATAGTATACGGTCAGGGCCTGGGGCAGATTGGTTGCAACAGGTGAGTGATGCATGCAGCTCTGCTAGGGAGAAAGGTAGGTTATATGGCTCGTTTCCGGTGCTCTTTCGGTCCAGTTTTTGTTTTTCTATTACTGATTTGTATCTTTTAAACGCTGGAGAATAGTGTGATGAACTAGACACATGTTCAAAATGTGCACCCAGATGGTTCGCCTGGTCCTCCAGGCTGTCTCCCTGCGTGTGTACCAGGGGAGGCGGATGTGTTTGTCGTCCTCTTACTCTATTCACCCTGTTCCAAACCTTGGCCTCATCCGTGTACGAGTTGATATTTGATAAAAATGTTTGCCAGCTGTCTCTCCTGGCTTGTCTGCGTGTTCTCCTACCTTGGGACTTGATTTTCTTGAAACTGACAAGGTTTTCAGCAGTAGGATAATCGCGAAGCTGCCTCCATGCTTTGTTCTGCTGCCTACGTGCGTTCCGGCATTGTTCATTCCACCAAGGAACACGGCGTTTGCTAGAAAGTCCACTTGTTTGGGGAATACACTTAGAAGCTGCGTCAATTATGAAATTAGTCAAATACTCGATGGCACCGTCGATTCCGAGCGATGAAATGTCAGCCCACGAGAGCTTACTGGTAAGTGCTTGGAATTTATCCCAGTCCGCTGCATTGACCTTCCAGCGAGGAGCATGTGGTGGAGATTCGTATTGTCTTGGTGCTCTCAGCAGTATTGGGAAATGGTCGCTCCCGTAAGGGTTTTTTATAACTTCCCATTCAAGTTCAGGCAATATGGATGGAGAAGCTATGCTGAGGTCTATAGAGGAAAATGTTTTGTTTGCAAGACAATAATATGTAGGTTCTTTTTTGTTAAGCAGACAAGCACCGGATGAGAAAAGAAAATCTTGAATTAGACGGCCTCGCGCATCGATGCGAGCGTCGCCCCACAGATTGTTGTGTGCATTGAGATCGCCCAGAACAAGATAGGGCTCTGGCAATTCGTCTATCAAGGACTGAAATTCGTGTTTGTGTAAGCGGTAATGTGGGGGTATGTATACCGAGCAAATGGTGATGAGTTTGTTAAGGAGCACCAGTCGAACTGCCACTGCTTCAAGGGGCGTTTGCAGCTGCAAACGTTGACATGCTATGCTTTCGTGAATCACAATGGCAACACCGCCTGATGATGCGAGACCATCATCGCGATCTTTACGAAACGTAACATACTGTCGAAGAAAGTTTGTATGCTGTCGATTTTAAATGAGTTTCCTGTACACACAGCACTTTTGGATTGTGTTTGTGGAGAAGTTCTTGCACATCATCGAGGTTCCTAAGAAGGCCTCTGATGTTCCATTGTATAATTTGTGTGGCCATACTGAAAGTAAATGGGTGCTGTGTGTACTAAAAACAAAAAGGAAGTGTTGCATTAGATTACAGAGCCCTTTCCAGGCCCTGTAACGCGGGATTTGTCTTTTCTGAAGCGGTCGAGGGAACCTCGCCGCTCCTTAGGCGCTTGGTGCGCCGTCGGGGTGGGTGTGGTGTCCATTGCCTCTTGTGAAGCGCCGGACACGCGCTCTTGCGAGCGAGAAGTTTCACGAGAAAGTCTCGCCGCGAAGGACGAGACATTTGCGCCCACCAGCCCGGATGTCGATGGGGCTGCCTTTGGGCCTGAGCTGCGCCGGCTGTTGCCAGCACCAGCAGGGGCCGGTGAGGGTGAGGCAGCCTTGGCTGCACCCACCGTGGGAGCTGCTGGCGGGCCTGCGGGTTCGCTACGCGAAGCGCAGGCTGCCGCCGAGGACTGTTGTGGTGCCGGCAACCCTAGGGTAACCGGGCCTGTTCGCTGGTTGGGTGGAGTAGACTTCGCTACTTCCACCCTGGGGGCAGGAGCCACAAGCGACGGCTCGCTGCGCGCGGGCTGGGCAGGTGGCAGTAGCTGCTGCGACGCTGCCCCTCGACGCGCCGCATCAGCATAAGTGGTAGTGTGGAATGGTGAGCACCTTTTGCGTGCTTCCCTGAAGGATATGTTTTCGCGGACTTTCAGTGTTAGAATTTCTTTTTCTTTTTTCCAGCTTGGACAGGACCGGGAGTATGCTGGATGGTCACCATCGCAATTAACGCAGTGAGGTGTGGCCTCACAATTGTCTGAGGCATGACCTTGTATTCCACACTTAGCACAGGTGAGTCGACCACGGCAGCTCTGCGAGCCATGGCCGAATCTTTGGCATTGGTAGCACCGCCTAGGATTTGGGATGTATGGTCTTACGGATGTCTTTGTGTAGCCTGTTTCAATGCTTTGTGGCAAAATGCTCAATTCAAAGGTAAGTATCAGGTGTTTCGTGCGAATTTCTTTATTGTCCCGTCTCATAACAATGCGCTGCACATTCGTGACATTTTGTTCCTTCCATCCTTCCAACAATTCGGTTTCAGATAGGTCGATGAGGTCTGCTTCAGATACTACCCCCCGTACTGTGTTCATGGATCGATGCGGTGAAACGGAAACTGGGATATCACCAAAAGTAACAAGCTTGCCGAGTCTGTTGTATTGCTCCTTATCCCGTAGCTCAAGCAGAAGATCCCCGCTTGGCATTTTGGTGACTTTGTAGCCAGGGCCTAGCGTGTTGGTTAAGCTTTTTGCAACTACAAATGGGGATATGGTTCTTGCTAGTTTTTCGGTTCTTTCACAATGTACTACTTGGAATCTGGGGAAAATGTCTTTTGGTCTGGTGAACAAGTTCAGAATCTCATCGGTGCGTCCCCTCTTCTGAGGGAGACGATCAAGAAGTCGGGGAAAAGCGGGTGTTCCCATAGCAGTCTGGTGTATTTCGGCAGCAATGGCAGCCACCCACCACGGAGTCCAACAAGGGGACGCTGCAGCACTTAACGTGTAAGGCTGCAGGCGCCAGCCGTACATTGCCGCTATAACCTTATATATAAACCCAAGGGAGGGCACCTACACAAGGTTAACCCAAGCCGCCTATGGAAATTGAGGAAGTAACAGAAGAGAAGAGATGACAGGACAGTGAAGACAGAAAAATAGAGCAGAGAAAGATCGGAGAGGGGGACAGGAAAAGGCGACCACCGATTTCCCCCGGGTGGGTCAGTCCGGGGGTGCCGTCTACGTGAAGCGGAGGCCAAAGAGGCGTGTTGCCTCCGCCGAGGGGCCATAAAGGTCCAAACACCCGGCATCGGCTCAACCTCCAGGATCCTCTTTTCCCCGGACACGGCTAAGCCGCGCACGGCTACACGCGGGAGGGGCCAACCCTCATGTGCTCGGGTCCGTGGTGTCGCAACACACCAAACGCCTGCTTACGCAGACGCCCCTGCGGGAAAGCGAAGCTTGTGGCAAGACGACGCTGTCGCAAGCGTACCGCTTCGTTTGCCCTAAACTCAGGGTCGGTGGTTCTTCGCTGACGTTTCGCCTCAACATCGCGCTTCCGCAACTCGGGGCCCGCGGCTCTTCGCTGACGTTTCGCCGGGGCTTCGGAAGCCCTCGGGCTAGAATCGGCACGCTACAATCGGACGACAAGCTTCGCTTACTTCCCAATTTCTCGACAGAGGAAGGGCTGGTGATTTTGTCTCTTTGGGTCCCACGTGTGACAAGGGTAGTTGAAGGGTGCGTTACAGGGACCCGAGCCCACAGGGGTATGTACCACTGAGCTTGGACCCTTTTCTGCACTATCACCAGGATCGGGCCACTTTTAAGCATGACACCACCACCACCGCAGCCGCCGCCGCCGACACTTCTGAGGCAATACAAACTTCGCTTGAATAAGGAAGATACACCGGGATAAGGAGATTCTTGAATGTCAGCATAAATTGTACTACATTCAACAATATTTGACCTTCTTATATATGCAGGTGCTCGGGCGAACTACCGAAAACCCTGGCTAGGAGTGACCCCACTACGGTAATTAAGAGTCCATCAAATACGACATCATGGAAGGCTCGCAAGACGGTGCCTCCGACCACCTCGTGCCTTGCACAGCAGCTGATAACCTAACCTGTCAGATTGTCGACACGTTATCGACGTGGAACAAGCTCCTTCTGGGCTCCAAACTTGAGCTACGAGAAGAGTCGGCCACATCTGGCCAACTGCACTTGACCAGGCATGGCTACAAGCATTTGATCGGCATTTCACCAATGGATGAATATTTTGACACACTGCGGTTGCCACAGTACCCGGAGCTCATTGGATGGCTACTCAGAACGCATCGATGCATTGCATCCGTCTCTCTCAAACTGTCCGCCGACGAAATTACGAGCCTCTCCGTACTGGACGCTCTTCGGCACAGCTCAGGTACCAAGACACTCAAGTTGTATTTCGGGGATATGGAAGCCTTGAACGCCGCCTCTAAGATCATACCCTGCTTGACAAAAATCGAAGAGCTTCACTGCACTGGCAGCATCACGAACGAGGCACGTCCGGATGGTTTCATATAGCCGCGCTGTCGGCGCTTCTGCAGGCTTCGTCGTCTTTGAGGAATCTGCACTTAACTGGGTTACACGGACCGGTGGCAGAGACGCTCTTCACGGGGTTCCTGTTAACCATAAACACGCTGAAAGAGCTATATTTGGAAGATTCCAGGCTCATATGCGACGCTTATCCACATGCCATAAGCGACTACCTCGGTACGACCATGGTGCTAACTGTTCTTTCCTTCAAAATAAAACACGAAGTGGTTCAGCGGGCTATATTAGATGGCGTTTTGAGAAACAGAAGTATCGAGAAGCTCTCTATCGGATGTTTTATTGGAAACGACCAAAGCACGGCACAAGTAGCTGCAGTGATCAGCGGGAACAGCCTGATTCGCGACTTGACCATTTCGCTCGTATGTAATTATTTGGATGAGCCAAATTTCATTTACGGCTGCTGGATTCCTCCACTCACTCAAAGCGACACATTAGAAGAAGTGAGATTTCTTTTGAGCATATTCTCTCCGTCAGAGTGGGTCACTCTTATCAGGGCGCTGCCGAAAAAACAAAATCTAAAGAAGGTGCACATCGATGCAAAAAGCGGCAGCGAGCAACTCCATCTTGTCTGCGCAGAGATTGAAAGTATTGGCTGGGAAGAAAATGTTTCCATCACAGACTACTGCTACTGCCACGACGTTGAGTTTCTACGCGGCAAAGCAATTTCTGACGTAAGTTTTTGCTATTCACTACCTGATGACTGCCTAGTAGACGCTTTGCGTGTCTTGCCAAGCTGTCAGCACGTGAGCCAGGTGAGCATCGACTTGATGACGGGCAACATGAGAGTGTCTTTGGCATTGGCTGAATATTTAAAATCAACGATTGCGCTGCGACATCTCGAGCTTATCGTGGTGCGGGACATCGTGGTCGATGCCGAGGGAGCAAGCCCGTGTTGGTCAGTCATACACGAGTCCCTGTCTCGAAACAATAGCCTGAGGTATCTGAAGGCTTCAGTGTTTAATTACAGCCCGCAAGACATCGAGGACTTGGCCGACGCAGTCAAACGAAGTCAGAGCATCACAGGGGTCAAGTTTATCAACAAGACCACGAGAAACTCCACCATCTTCGTACGATGCCTTTCAAAGCGCATTGAAGACAACTGCACGCTGCTGAGCGTGTTTTCCTGGTGCAGCATAGACACGGATGCCGCTGGACACTGGTTCACTATCTGCGAGACGACGCGGAGGAACGCGGGTCTTGTCGCAAGGGCAGCTCGATTTATGAAGGCTTCACATTTGGACAGGTAGGAAAAAAAGACGGCCGACTTTTATGCCGGAATTAGTACATGGTCTTATTCCTAATCTTTTAGAATTTGTTGTGTACGCCCATTCGCCTTCCTGATTTTGTTTGACTGTCTGGCTTCACAGCACTGGTAATGTAACCTACGATTCTGGCCCGTTTTGTAAAATATTCCATGTACGGGGTAGGCCCGTAAATTTTTACAGTATAGTCACACTGTCCACTGCTGTCTGTCATGTGCGGCACCGGAGCATCTACGGAGCGGCGGAACTCCGCAAAAAAGCCTGATACAACCCTTTTTCAACACGGTTGTGTGCTAAGTTATAACATCTTAAGCTTGCGAAAGCTCTTCACCAACTGCACCGGCCAACATGTCAACTTGCTTGTTTTCCTTTGTCTAAAGTTACTGACTCTTTGGTAGCATGTACAGTAACTCTACATTTGTGCTGTTCGTAGCGCCCTCTGTCAAGTTTTTGTGTATTACCAACTCGCATAAGATCACACTGTTAAATTATAACATCGTATCGTGTTTTGGCATAACAAGTTGTAACAGTGAGTTATCGCGGGCGCTAATCCTTTCGAATGCGATTGCATTAATATATGTCGTCGTGGTGGTTTCTTTAATTTAATGATGTTCGCCAAATACCGCAATACATTTAAGGTCGAAAGCAAAAACCTGTTCCAAGCAGACCCTAGAATGTATGTTTTTCTTTTAGATGCAGGACATTTCATACAGCATAATTCAGTAGTTTGTTAATAAAAGCCGTGTTATGCTTCACATGTATTTAAGCCAAGGAGCAGGAATTCATGCCTGAAGTAAAAGCTGAAGCTTCGTTTTTAAAAAGGAAATGTAGAGCTATTTCATTTCTGAATCAAAATATATTAGCAAAAATTGCGGCCCCATAGTGCGATACAATCAGTGAAAGTAATTAGGAATGGGCTTGCAAGTATTGTGGCACTGAGATCTTTATTGCCCATGGAAGAAGCGTATAGTTCTTGAGCTTGGTCCAGAAGACACGGGAAATATTTGTTTAGGTAAATAAGAGTGTGCCAGTCAGTTGCTCATTGAACAAGGCTCAAGAACGCCATTGCGCATCATGACGAAGAAGATAACTAGATAGTCACTGAGATTCTGCTAAACAGGGCCTCCCGACGTGCGCATGCAACGTCGTCACAAATGTCGCTGAAGCATGGACCGAAATTTAGCCACGAGCGACCTGGGAATGTAAACTATGCATTAGCGAGTCGTAATTACATATTTACAACAGGGATCTGACGAGGGTCAGCTTTGATGCACGAGCAAGAGGAGCGCATATGTTGGCGTATGCTGCCTGAAGCAGCGCCAATGCGAACCAATCGAGGTCACTACAAGTTTGTGACACATTCGTGTGTCTGTGAACGCACGAGCTCTCGCGATCAAACGAGAGCCGCAGTGTTCCAAATCAATTAAGCGTTCAATTTTTGCGCTCTTAAGCGTTTTCAACTCCTATTGAGACGTGGGACGTGTGCCTTCATGCCGCTGTTTATTTGGCTCTATTATATCTATTGAAATTGGGCGTTTTGACGCGGTAAATGCGTTTGTGTACGTCCGCGTGTGTTTCAATTGTTTCAAGGCAGGAGCTGCCACGAGCTCCGAGTTCGGGCGATGACGTAATTTCCTTAAAACAAAAAGCCTTCGGGAGATCTCGAAAGAGTCCACTACTGTTTTAAAAAGTTCAGTGATGAAATGCCAATCTCACTACTGATACATCAAAGACCGCCAATATGTATAAGACAGTTCTCATAGCCTTCGGGAATATTAAGGGTCTGTTTTCTGGCTCAGGGCCTCGTACGAACGCAGCAGATATTGGTGCTTCGTTTCACGCGCACAACATGCACTGAATGAAAGCAGTGCGCAAACTCACAATATGCCCCTATAGACTAATTTGAACCATATCTACGACGGTGACACATACAAGAATTTCAGTTGCTTAAAAGGCAGCACTGGTCACGTGCAGGTACGTCACCGGAGCTCTGGAGCATGTCGCCCGGTACCCTGTCCTACTGGACGAGGTTGCTGAGCAGGGCCACATCGACAAATCAGAAATCGTCGACTTGGTGCGCGACCGTCTGAAAACAGCCGATTCCATGGACGGATTCATGCGGGTCGTCGGAGTCGTCAGGGAGCGAGTCATTTGCCATCCACAAAACGAGGGCCATATGCAGCTGGACGACCTGATCGAGGACTGCTGGATGCACGTGCGACGTTACCTCCTGATAGATGACGTCAAGCACGGCATTAGATCTGAGTGAAAGGAAGCTTACGTCAACGGCCGATGGACGGTAACCTCAGCGTGGTAACCTCAGTCTGATGTCAGCCAGTTTCTGACTGAGCTAGTACGTGTATAGGTGTTCGTTCAATACGCAACTGCAGTAGAGTTTGTGATTGGCCAGTGAGTACAGCGCCATCTGTCGCAGCCACAAAGCACAAGACGAACTTTCCGAAAGGGCAATGACTGTAAAGGAGTTAACAGGTTTGGACATGAGAGTGCATATGTTTGTATTTGTCATTAGTA
Organism: Dermacentor silvarum; assembly: GCF_013339745.2. NCBI lineage: Eukaryota > Metazoa > Arthropoda > Arachnida > Ixodida > Ixodidae > Dermacentor > Dermacentor silvarum. The sequence continues at coordinate 11,066 of NW_023607022.1, read as the reverse complement.
GACTACAACCGTTGAAAGAGATGGGTCGCCGTTTTGCTGCTGAAGGTTCGTGGTTCTCTGTGTTGTGATGGGAAATAAAAGACACGCAAAACTACACGGACAGAAATGCTGTAAGACGGCAGCTCGGCTGTGTCAGACCTCACGCATGCGATGGCCATTGCCGCAGTAAAGATCCACATGAAGGCACGACATGTGGTTTCATTAATGGGTATACGAGAAACTTTCGTAAACATCAGGAATAAAGTAAGTGCACACAACTGTTCTTGTGCGGGATGAAAACGACGCGATGCGCACAGCAGAGGAAATCGCAGACTGTTTTTATTTATTCTCCACCACGCACGACTTCCAAATTTGTTTCTCGCTAGTACTCAGGCGACCTCTGTATAGTCGCCAGCACTGGGGCGTCGCCGCAGTATTTTACGATGATTCACTGTTTTTTTTTTTCGAGCGGGCTTTTTTTTTTTTGTTAATGATGTCTCAGTTATACATGTCAGAGCATGCTTCCTATGGCAGACTTACGGCCGAGTTCAATATCCTGTGTATACCTGCTGTCTGTGTTGCGGGTTGTAACTCCAAGAAATCTGAAAGCAATATGGCCTCCTTGGCGTCCTTGCATGGCGTCATTACCTTAGATCCACGTCTTTCCTATGATTAAAAAAATTGGCCAGTTCCACGCTTGTGATATCTGATGAAACAGTGGAGCTCCGAAAGCGTGGATGTGTTGCGTAGTGGGTATCACACTCGCCTTCGGATCGCGAGTACCCGGGTTCAAATCCTGCCTTTCTCTCTCTTTCTTTTTTTTTCTCTGTGTGTGTCTCTCTCTAGCACTCATTTTCTCTTTCTCTCGCGCATAGCGAGTTGGGTTACAATCGTTGGTACAACGCAATCATACGGCTCCCATAAATGTATGTTCCTACAAGCTTAGTGGTCATGACGCTCGCCTTCGGACCGTGGGTACCCGGGTTGGAATCCCGCCTCGCCAATTAAGTTTATTTTATTTATGTCTTTCTGTCTCTCCTTCTTTTTTTTTTCTCTGCACATCCTCTCATTTCAGACTCTCTCCACTTTGCTCGAAACTGCGAACACCATCGCACCGTAGATATCAACCTCAACCTTGAACAGCTCTGCTGTTAAAAAAATATATCTGAAAACCAGGCTGGTTCGAATTGAACACGTCAGCTCTCTTTCTATCCACATACTGCGAATTTATACTGACGCATTTTCTAGAAATCGGCGTCTGTCTAACTCCGCTCACTGCCCGACTCGGCACCTGCCTCGAAGCGGCAAGCTGAATGTTTTGGTGTTGGTTGGTGCCACTCAGTTTGTAAAAACACACTTCGTTCTCTATGGACCAAATTGACCACAGAGAAGCGATTTCTATGGTCGGTTGCCTAGTCTGTCCCTGAGCGGAGTTACTTCTCTTCGATCGGTCTTAGCGTCATTGGGCCTCTTCGATTATCAGTCCCTGACAGTCCCGGACTGCTTGGGACTGCTGTGCCGCATTCGATTTTGCTCGAACAGCTTCCGAAGCTCCGCCCACTAGTCCGAGTGTTGTCAGAAGCGCGTTCGTTTTTTCGCGGACCGGATGTTCCGGACTGCCCGCGGACTGTTGGAGCTATCAGCAGATGTTTGCTCGGACAAGCGCAAGTATAGCTAGCAGACGACGGCTGTCCTGAAAAGATGCGTGCGTTGTTTGACGCCATGTTGTGAAAGATTCCGTGTGCTCCTGCGTACTTTGCGCGCTCCAGACGGCAACTACTGTGCATTGACTTATCGCTTCTGTTACATCGGTGCTTTGTGTGCCATCATGCGAGTTTTTTTGCGAGCCGTCTAATTGCTGTAGCTTTGGTCTTCGTGTTTTTTAAAGAAAGAAGCACAGTGATCAGGCGCACATGCTTGCTTTTCTTAATGTGTTTCACGAAATCTGTCATGCTCATTGCTATATACGTACGCTGTAAGCAGGTAAATTTTACTTTTCAGGTAAGTGAAACTAGCGTGCGTGCGAGGAATCATATATTGGATGCGGCTATTTCACGCCGGTAGCTGGGGTGGTATACAATAGGAGCTTCGCGGATTGCTGTTGACATATATGTTGATATCTTCTGCTACCAAGTTCGAGCGTTTCATTTTTGACGTGCTGGATTAGTAGACGGTGTACACACGCTCTCTCATGCGTCGGGCCTTTAATTAGCAGACGGTCTCGCGAGCTTTGAGGATGTAGGCGGGTGCTTTCTGCATGAACAGCGACGTGGCACGACCATGATTTCGGAGTCTCTCCACAGCAATTTTAGGTTCGTGCGTTCCGAGGGACAATAATAAAGTTTTACCATACCATACCACCACCACGATTTTGCTTACGTCCGTGTGGGAATTCCACTTAGATTTCTCAGGCAATGAGCTGGCTAGCGCGACGTAATAAACTGTGCTTTGCGAAAACGTTCTACGCGCTCAGGCTACGATTACACTATGCTAGCTTCATGGTTGTGTCGGCGACGTACGCCTCTGAGACTGCACCATTTCGGAGGCCACGCTAATGAAAAATGTCGCAGTTTCGCCCGAAAGGCGAAGCATCAATTGCGATAGCAAATTAGTAGAGAGCTATTCGGAGTAGGGGTAGTAGTTTTATCGGCTGCATAAACTTGGACACATTCGCTTACTAACTGAATTGACAAGCGTGGTGTCAGCGCGCACAAGCAAACATGAAGAGATCACACTGAATGACCGCAGACAATGACTGTCAAAACGCTGGCAGCAAGCGCAGCCGCCGCAGCGGTCGGTCGAAGGTTCGTGTGGTCTATCGCTTCAACGGAAACTGAGCGGCGAATGCACAGCGCATACAAAGGTCAGAGCCGTGTGGAGGTAAGAGGCGGTGCGGGCGACCGCCACCGTCGGGCAAAGTGCAGAGGAGTTGTGCAGAGGAGAAGTTGTTGGCAGAGGAGAAGCTGCTGCGCCAACCCCCCCCCCCTCCCTCCCGCGCTGCCTTCCCGCTTTCTTGCTTTCGCGTGGGAGATTGAGTGGCCAGTTCCCCTTGCGCCCGGTTGCAAGATAAGCATTTGGTGCCGGAGCAGAGCGTCGGCCCGCTTCCCTCCCTCCCATAGCCCCACGGCCTTTCGCGACGGTCGCGTTTGCTTTCCGCCGTGCGTTCGCTCGCCGTGATAGCGCGCGTCCCCCGCGGGCTTTCGCTCGCGCATACGGCTCGCGGCGACGATTTTATCGCCCTTGGAATCTACACGGAACCTCACGGCGACGACGACGCTGACGGCAGAAATCCGGTTGAAGTGTCCGGTTCAAGTGCTATCGCAATAAAACGCTGGGTAGGGGGCTATCTACGAGTAGCAAAGAGCCGACGACGGCAGCCAGGAGAGTGACTTCCGGTCACGGTGCTTCGACCGAAATCTCGGACAGTCCCAGACAGCTGGATCACGTGACTGTGACGCGCTCTTCTGTCAGGGCAATGCCTCCTTTACTAGTAAAGGAGGAATTGGTCAGGGCTAGTCAGACCGGAAGCCGCGGACGATTTGCGGACAGTCCGTGATTGCATAATCGAAGAGGCCCATTGTGTCGAGGCACGCGGGCGCGTAATCACGCTGCACGTTTCGCATTTCGCGCGCTTTGAGTAAAGCGCTAAACAATAACTACGCAGTACATATACCATGCTGTGAACGATTGAATGAAATGTATTCGAACGCAATAACAGCTTTCCCATCGTATGTCAAGCTCTTTGAAAAAAAAAACTTGCATATTTCTTTGTAATTAGCCAGGTAAGCAAAAATTATCCTGGTGGAGCAGGAGAACTGTTGACGGAACACCGTGGGTCTTATAACTGTGTAGTAGATAGTTTGCACGTGACGTCACACACGCAGCGCCTCACTGCGCTGGTAGTCAATCATGGCGGATGGAATGATGTCGTATTGGCTCATAAAATCATGTTTGCTGCCGCGGCTAACCTAAATCTGTGCCAGGTTTGAATTCTGCTGGCGTCTTTGGCAAAAACACAACAGAAGCACCGAGCGTGACGCTAACGGAAGCGCCTTGTCAACACGCTGATCTTTCAACGTACTTTGCTTCTGCCATGACGTCAGTGCAAGCCATCTGTAAGCAGTGTTTAATGTGGTTAACATTTTTTGAGAACTTTTGAGAAGCGGCTGTGCTGAGGGAACAGGGTTCCGCTCTACAATGAACCTGGCGCCATCTTGGGTCACCAGGTATCTGTAAATTATGGGCCGCTCTTCAATGAAGCTCTTTGACGCCAACTTGGGTGACTGGGCATATGCCACTGCGTACGTGTCGAAGTTCAATGACAAAAATTCGTGGGGCCGCAACATTCATATGGGGACGGAATACCAGCGAAGCTGTTTAGGCTGCATACATTATGAAATCATCATATCTTTCATACGGCACCGCACTACGCCGACACAGGCGATGCCGTGGTCACCGCACCTCCCAAGCACAAACGGAAAGGGCGCGAACGCGGTCGAGGACGCCACATTGATCTCGACGGACCGCAGCAGCCGCTGCCGCGGCGCCGGCACCTCCGACGCGCGTGAGCTTGTAACCACGGAAGCGCAGGCCACGTGCACAGGCGCCGTCGCCACACTCTTTCCCCCTCTCCCCCTACCCGCCTCCATGCCCGCCCAAGTTGCCCCCCCCCCCCCCCCCCTGGAAACGCATACGGGTGACTCTTATGGGGGCTAGAGGTAAACAGTGGCGCTGTCAAAAGGGTCCTTTAAAACCTCCTGCCACATTCTGGCTAAACAGCGCGATTGTCGTGGCCGAAATTCCGCTGTGGGTATCGGCCACTCGGTGTGAAGGAAGAAGGTGTAGAACGTCGCCGCAAAAAGGATCCGTTTTATCTCTCATCTTCAATTATTCATTTATTTTCCTTTTATATTTATTATACAATTTGTTTTAATTTTCAATAATATACCACCTGGTTCGTGGCCTATTCCACACAGTGGGTTTGTGCCATTATTGAGGCTTCATCATCATCATCATCGTCGAGGTCAACTCGCCCAGAACCAGATGGCCCCGTCGTGGTAACTGCCTTGGTAAGTGAGAATTGTACACTTTACTCAAGCCATCTAAAAGCCGAGTATGCCTTTCACTACTTGCAGCGGACTTGATGGTTGTTCGTGGGGCCTAGAATTGTGCGAAACATCTTCCACTGCGTCTAAAATATCCGGCAGTGGTAGTCTTAGCGAATAGGTATCCTAGTTCACTCGAAAGATGCGTAGTTTGTTGGTAGATACATTGCACTTAAACATCAAATCGAGCTAACGTTTAACGTATGACAGCTTCGCCCCTGGTAAATGCATTTGTATTTAGCAATCAATTCATTACTTGTAGGGCAGAGCAGTAGACTGGAATTCGCTGCCAAATTGTATGTAACAGCGGTGTTCTCTGTCGTCGGAACAATAATTATGGGCTCAGCTAACTGTATTCATCATCCACATGGGGCAGCAGAGACGCTGCCGAAGCAACAGGAAAAGCGCTCCGCAAGGCGGTGTTCGACAACTCGGGCGGAAGCAAATGCAAGACTAGAAAAACTTTAGTAGCACTCCGCAACCTGCTGCTTGCATTCGTATTTATAGGCAGGGAATAGGTGGCGCCTACGGCGCTTAACCGGCTTTGCCGCTTGGGGCGCACAGGTCAATGCATACCGTAACTGTTTTACTGACGTGTAATTTTTGGCAGCTACGTTGAAGTAAGGTAAACAGGGTGTTTCCCATTTCACGTAAATTGCTCGCGTCTAACGACAAGACACGTGGTCGTTTTCGCCAGAGTGGCTCTCGTTATGACTGCGAAGCTGCCTGCAGCGAGCGAAGGGCGTTTGCCCCTCCGGCATCGCCTCGACGCACTACGTAACCTTCTGAAGTTGACCTTGTGGCCTTATGACAACCAATGTGGGGCAAGATACAACAGTAAATGTTGCTTTACGCGCTTTAATGCGTTTAGCTTTCTTTGGGAAGTAAGCACGATTTCTTCGTGTCTAACCGTTCTCGAGGGTCGGTACCGGAGACAGTGGAATTTGGTGCAGCGGTAAATAAAAACCACACAGTGGTAGGCTACGACCACGAGGCGATACCACTGGCACGGCAGCTTGATCAAAACGCAGAGCCGGTGGTAAAGGGAGAGTTCTCGCATTCTTCCCTCGTGACCACTAGTGTTTTGAGCCGCTGCTGTTAAGACGCTGCTCCTATATTTGAAGACGAAGACGGTATCGTTTGAGACGCTGCACCGTGTTCTGGACTGATCCTTGAGGAACCGTCGCTTGAAGTACCGGTTGGCACGCCCGTACGGCAGTGGCTTGGTTGAAAGGTGAACGCCACCCATAACACACTGTGGAACACAGTGCCACAACTAATTCCAGAAGCATGCCTAACGCATTCTTGAGTAGCAACCAGGTTGTTTCTTCACAATTTTTTGCACACGTTCCTATCAAACAGATACGGGCTGTTCATGCATATGATATGGTTCTTCTGTGATGGTATCCGCGCTGAAAGTCCGGGTCACAGTAAAATACACGCACACAAACGCGCGCGCGCGCGTCTGTGTTTGTGCATGAGTGTGTGTGCGTGCGTTACGAAAACGCCATGGCCCGACTGGCGCTCGCACTTCCACTTTCTCAATCGTGCTCATCCTGCTGAATATCCGTCAACCGTCACATGTATATCATATAAAAACTCGTGGCACAATGGATGCGTTGTCGTAAACTAAATCATAAATTTATTTTGCCTACATTTCCGAGGGTGTCGCTATGTTTGTTATGGAATCATGGCAGGTTTAAATTTTTAAACGTTTGTGCAGTCTATCTCCCAAGCACTCCCGTGCATCACTCTCGAATACATTTGCTGGAGAGAGTGGCCCATTCGTCGTTTTGCTACCGACACGCTGAAACATGTACGTGTTCCTCGAATGTTTCGGCGAAATGTTCGCGCTTCCACGAACGTCCCCGATGGGGTACCATAGTCAGTGAAAAACAGCCGTAACAGCCAAGCTGACGTCCGCAGATGACAAGGCCTCGAAGTACATCGGGCTACCGACGAAAAGCGCTCCACAAGTGTTTCGGGAACTCGCCGTCTGCGCGCGAAAACCGCCGTTGAGCGGCGAGCGCCTTTGAGTGTAGTACGTCATTGGCGATCGGGAAAAACAAACACGCGCACCAATGCGCAGTTTTCTTGCGACATGTCAAATCTTGCGTGGTGCTTGAGAAGTGCCCTTGCCGTTGTGTTTAGACTTATAGAAGGTGTCTAACTGATGAGAATCGGCGAAGTGATATCACCGAACTTTGCGACGAGCTCACACGGCTACCAGGAATCATTAATTAAACAAGGCACTTCCGTGACCGAACTACTTGAGTGCCTTGTGAAATATGACATTTCTCTAATGCCGCCATCGCGCTCTCGCATCCAAATAAAGAAGCTTCTCAAAGCTGAAAATTATAAAAGCTATACTCCGCTCCGCCATGTCTCACAAGATATGTTAGTCGGTTTCGTAATGCTATCAATAGAAGGGTTTGCGGCTGAAATAAACTTTCGCGAGACATTGAAAGACTTTGTATCTGCAAAATCCGGCAATGTTCAGTTTCTGTAAACGAACACCTGGCTCATTATTTCCAAACTCGAACGCATACAGTGCCTCTGTATGTGTGTGTCAAGCTTCGAGCCCGCTGGTTCATCACTGTCGCGTGTTATGCAGCGTTCTGACCTTCGATGTTGATGTCCCTCATCAAAGGCGTTATAGCTAGTTTAGGTATGACATTTCTACAGCTCTATGAAGATAGAACTCAATTTCTACATTTGCTTAATCATATTACAATGCCGGGTAAGAATTATCTTAAACCGTGTCAATGTCGAGGAAAATGTTAGTATTAGGCTACTGTCCGAGGTAGCTTCGGGTAGAGATTGTAGTTGCTAGATTATGTCACTCCGGTTTAGCAGCGATCAAGTATATGGCATTGTCGATGACGCTTTCTGGATAATTTTGATGCAATAGTGACTTCTATAGTTTTGCGTGTTTGTCCAAATTGCTGCATGTCGGAACAAATACTGCGATAAGTGCAAGTTTTAGAGTTTGGGATGCTCGTTTTACAATGTTGTGGGTGGCTGTTGTGAAGTCTCGACAATTGAATATTGAATAATACGGCTAAGCAAAAATGAATACAAATTATGCATGTCCGAATTGTGCTACAACCAGGAATTTTTAACCTTATTATTACGCAGGTGCTCTGCCGGACTTCCAGGTGTATGCCAGTATACCAATAGCCCTAGGTAGGTGTGACGTGACACGGTGTGCGACGAGATGGGAGACTCGGAAAATGGAACACCTGCTCACTTCGTCACCTGCACAGCAGGTGAAAACAGAACGTGTCAGATTGTCGAAAACATATCGACTTGGAACAAGCTCCTTCTAGGTTCCCAATTTGAACTGCAAGAAATGCCGGAAACTACTGGCCAACTTTTCTTGACGAATTTTACCACCGTTTTACCAACGATTGAAAATTTTGATGTACTTCGGATGCCCCAGTACCCGGAGCATATTGAATGGCTGCTGAGAACACATCGCTGCATAGCGTCCGTGTATCTTAGGCTGTCCATCGTCGAATATACAAGCCTCTCGGTACTCGATGCTCTTCCACATAGCCCAGGGACAAAGACAGTGACCCTATGTTTCGAGGATATGCAAGCCTTCGGCGCCGCTTTAAAGGTTATACCCTGCTTCACGGAAATCGAAGAGCTTCGCTGCGAAACCTCCATCATATACGACGCCCTCCCGGAAGGCTGTATAGCCGCTCTGTCGACGCTTCTTCACGCTTCATCGTGTCTGAAGAGTCTATGCCTAAGTTTGCTACGGCTTATAGGACCGGTGACCGACACGCTATTCACGAATTTGCTGTTAAACAAACACAAGCTGAAAGAGCTCTATTTGCTAGACTGCGTACTCGCGTGCGACTCTTATCCATACGCCCTAACCGAGTACCTTGGCACGACCACAGCTCTAAATCATTTGGCTGTCGACATGCCCAACGATGTGGTGCAGAAGGCTATTCTCGAAGGCATTTTGAAAAACAGAAGTATCGACAAGCTCCGCATCGGTGGGCTCATTGAAAACGAAGAAAGCCTGGGATTAGTAGCTGCAGTGGTTAGGAAGAACTGCGTGATTCGCAACTTGAGGATTTCTATCAGAGCTGATCCTACGGTCGGGCCACTTCCTGTTTACGGATACTGGCTTGCTGCACTCACTCAAAACGACACACTGGAAGAAGTCAGCTTTCCCTTGAAGGTTTTCCGCCCGTCAGAGTGGGCCACTTTCTTTAGGGCGCTGCCGAATAAAGAAAACTTGAAGAAGGTGCACATCAATGCTGGGTTCGACCACTGTCAGGTACTGCCCGTGTGGGCGGAGGTGGAAAGCCTCGGCTTGGAAGAAAAGGTTTCCGTCACATTCTCCTGGTTCGCGTGCAACGTTGAATTACTGCGCTGCAAGGCAATTTCTAAAATACAGTTTTCCGCAGGAGAACCTGATGACCGTCTAGTATCCGCTTTCCACCTCTTGCCAAACTTTCAACACGTGAGTGACCTGAGAATCGAGCTGAAGTCGGGCAGCATGAGACTTTCTTTGGCACTTGCCGAATATTTGATCTCGACGACCGCGTTGCGATGTCTCGTTCTTACCCTCGGGTGGGACATCGTGGTCGAAGCCGAGGGAGCAAGCCCGTGGTGGTCCGTCATACACAAGTCCCTGTCTCGAAACAAGAGCCTCAGGGAGCTGAGTGTTTCCGTGGAACGTTTCAGCACGCAAGACATCGAGGGCTTGGCTGACTCCCTTCAACGAAGCCGGAACATCAGATTTGCCAAGTTTATCAACGTGGCCCAGAACAACACATCCGTCTTCGTTCGACGCCTTTCAAAGAGCATCGCGGACAACTGGACGCTGCTCAACCTGCTATGCGCCTGTTCCATAGAAGCGGACGTAGCGGGACACTGGTTCGCTGTCTGCGACACGACGCGGAGGAACTCCGGCCTTGTCGCACGAGCAGCTCGATTTGTGAAGGCTTCGCATTTAGACAGGTAAGGTGACACACGGCCGCCTTGTACGTTGAAAGTCCCATATGGTCCTTTCCTTAATGTAGTAGAATTCATTTCTGTACCCCCCTCCACTTTCCTGAATTTGTTTGGCATCACAGCGCTCTTAACGTAAAGTATACATGCTAGGTTCGTTATTAAAATATTTCAGGTACATTGTAAGCACGTAAATTTTCACAAAAAGGTAACGCCGTCCAATACCCGCTCTCGCAGTAACTGGAGCATCTACGGACCGCAAGAGTTCTGCAATGAAACATCGCAAAACCAGTTCTGCTTCCAACAGTGGCGTGTGAGAAGTTATGACATCGTAAGCTTGCAAGAAGCGTTATACGAGAAGGTCACTCCATGATGTCCACTTGCTTGTTTGCGTCTCCTGTTTGTGGCGCCCTCTGGCAAGTTTACTCTGTGTTACCATCTCATCCAAGACCACGGGGTAAACATCGGTCATGTTTTGCCCAAACAAATTAATACATTGGCGTCATTGTAGACGCTATCATTCGAACGTGACTGCATGAGAGATATGGTCACTGATATTTTCTTTAATTTAACAATTTTTGGAAATTTCCGCAATATGCTGACGTTTCTTCCGAGCAATCACCAGAATGGCATTTTTTCAGATGCGGCACATTTACTTCAAGATGTTTCGACAGTTGTCGTGTAAATGCCATTTTACGTTTCCCATCTGTGTAAGCCATGAAACAGGAGTAGGCTTTGACTGAAGCTGCCTCATTAAAAAACATTGACTATTTCACTTTGAAACAGACTAGGTTAGGGCAGAAGCTGCAGCCACTTACTGCTATAGCATAGCGAAAGTATTTGCGAAAAGGTTTGCAAGTACATGGCACTTAAATGTCTATTACCCGTGTGAGAAGAGTACATTTCGAGAGCTTAGACCTGAATGCAAGTTTATATTTATATAGGCTAATAAATGTTTGAAAATCAGTTCAATGAACCTGCTGCACAGCGCAATTCCCTATCAAGAAC